>NC_064899.1:23947480-24139980 GCF_929443795.1 Astur gentilis | reverse complement strand
AAAGCTCTCCTTGGTGAATTGAAGGTGTATAATGTTGTGGGTGTTTTTCATTCCCTGTCTCTACTATTGTGTTTCTCCTCAGCCCATTCAAATTATTTCATATGGACAAGTGGCACACAGGGTTTGGTCCTGTTTTCATTAAATCAATAGCAGAGCTCCATTTTGCCTCAGCATAAGCCGAGCTGGGTCCAGAAGTATCCTTCCTTTCATTTTTTCAGAAACGCCTTACTTTCAGAAATAATTATTAGCCTTTTACCCTCTTCTTTGCCTTTCGTGTGCAGAGTTAAATATGTTTTAGCCCTTAGCTCAGATTTCTTCCTGTGTAAACGAGACCGTTAGAGTTGTCCCAAATTTACGGAAACGCTACTCAGGGAAGATGTTAGCACTGTGTATGAACTTCCTCTGTAAATACTTTGGACATTCCTAAATATCGCTGACTTCCAGGTTTCTTCTGTCACAGTTTTCTGATAAGTTTGCCAAGCAGGGGATAAGTAGGGGAGAAAAGAACATAAAAATCCAGGTGATGAGACAGATAGAGTCCTTCTGGCTCACCAGACAGACGTGCTAGAAAAAGAAATGAGCCAAAGCAAAGGGAATGCCAGTTTAAATAAATGTAGTCATAGGTGTCATCAAACCTACATTGTTCATTACACATTTCTTACTTGTCTTCCGTGCAAGTTACATTTTCAGTGCATCAAGTACGGCTATAAACAATATCTTACATGTTATTTTCAAGTTGTCTTAAAACCTATGTGACATAGAAGTTGTTTAAAAAATGTGAAATAATCTACTGATATCCCACGAATTCTCTACTATTCCAAAGCTTTCTCTACATGAACAAGACAATAGAGATCTGCAAAGCAACACGGGTGATGCTGAGGACTTCATGTCCACAGCCTCTGGGTTCGCGGGACTTTGTTCAGAGTAGCTCTAACCTTGTCCGTAGACTAAAAGCCCATTAGCATCTCGCAGTTTCACGTCATCTGAGAGGAATCCAGTTTGCACACTCCACTACATAATCCAAAATGTGGTTGGTGGGGACCACCAGGAAAGCCACTTTAAAAGCACACTCCTGATGAGAATTAAATGCTAACAGACCTACCCTGAGATGATCCGATAGATAATTATACTCCTCTTGATCAAATGTATTAGATATCAAAAGTTTTGATACTTGAGTCCAGTAGCAGTTTCTATGATTATAATTCTTTACAGAATAAATTTCAGTGCTCTTTACATCTTCTCCTTCAGTATGTGCCATTGCTGTTTTCAATGTTTCTTTTTTTCCCTTGATTTTCCTTTCCTCAACTTCCAGTTACCATAGACCTTTACATCAGTGGGGGGAACGCAGATTCTTCAAGACCTGCTGGCCCAAAGTGCAGCTCCCAGAACAGAAGGGTAAATTTATTTTTGCACAATCGTGACAGGGTAAACCATCTGATTAAAGTCACACTATTGTTGTGAAAGCGAGCTCAATATACTTTTCATACTGAGTTTGTCAAAAGCACTAATTTTGCCTACTGCAACAGTAGCAGCAAAATCAGGTAAACAAATCAGGTTTCTAGCCTCATGGAATGACAGTATTTAAAATACCCTTTTTTAAAAACCAGATTCATTAGGATGGAAGAAAATAGCACTCATTATCCTCTTTTACATCAGTCATATACCCTGAACCTCTTTAAAGTTTTAGTTCCTAGCACCACGGCTATCAGCCCACGCCAGCCTAGTTGCAAATGCAGAACTGAAGCTGCATAATACCTGATGTGACAAATACGGCATTGTCCTGTCAGTCACTTCTGAATCCCGTCAACAGGCCTGCCATAGTAACCTCTGACCATGACTAGAATAGGCCACCTGAAATAGAGTACGTAGTTAGTTCAAACTGCACTGGGATTAAAAGGAATTTTCAATTTCAAGTGGAATTCCTACCAAAGGTCAAACTCTCCTGTCCCCACTTATCGCGTAGTTTTCCAAAAGCACTGAAGACACATAAGTCTCGCTTCCGAAGAGCAAAGTTCCCATTGCGCATACAGTAAAAGAACAATCAAAAGTCATCCTGAATGCTGCAAAACCAAGTATGTGTGTTTTAGACAGAACGAAGCATCTTCTGAGCTCTGTTACATGAGTGCAACCAGAGTCTGTCAAACAGACTGGTTTTAGTAACACAGCTGATGTCTGTTTTTCAGACACTGACAGATACCACGGACTGAAGGGAAGTAAGTAGATGCCTAGAAGATTTTGAACGTACTTCATATTTTTTGAATGATGCCTGTGGGAGTTTGGCATTTGACTTGAAATGCATTAGGGAAAATTATTTCAACATTCATTTTTTCTGTCCAGAAAACTGAAATCCTGAATGAGTACACTAAAGCCAGTTTTAAAAGCCTTTTCATGAGTAGCACATTCCTGCCCCTGTGGTTTCCCTATGTACATATGTAACCCCCCAATATTTTCTGGTTCATATTCTCCAAAGCTTAAAATGTACGTGGGTCATCTTGAGACAACTCTTAGCCAAGGATGAGTCAAAGCAGTGAGAACGAGAGTAGCTACTACAAGCACATTACTTGTTCACTGGACATCAGGCAGATGTGGGGATAAAACTGTCAAGTGCGAAAACACAAAGAGAAATATTGCTATTTTCTATTATTCACATTCTTCCCATGAGCTGTTTGCTCAGTTGCCATGGCATAGGCGGTGAGATTTTATAATTTTTCCCCTGCCTGCCATGTGCTCATGCAACAATGTGAATTTAATCAGTCCAGACAGTTGGTTGTGTTTTGTCCATGTGAGTGGAATAAAACTTTTCTCACCAGCTAAACCCACAAAGTATCTAAAAGCCATAAATAATCAGTAACTCCTATGACTTGCACCTGCTTGCTTTATTTGACCAGGGATACAGAAAGGCTCATATAATGAACAGCGTTCCCAAGCATTAATCACCTCTGATTGCTTATAAAAATCAAAGTAGATGTTATGTTTAAAATATCAGATGCACTATTTTGTTTCTTTCCTGCAGCTAGATTTTAGTTGGGTCAATGTTGCAGCGTTACCTCCCTCAGTAAAATCATCCTTGTTTCAAAAATATTTGACAGGGAAAAGGGCATGTTCTGGGTAGCGGATACATTTCTAGCTACCTATTAATCATAACAGATGTATTCTTCTAGTATGACCTAACCAGCAAAAGGAGGTGGGAAAGATGCAAAAAAATGGCTGGGGAGAAACTAGAAAGCGCTGTAAGAGAGATCTCTGCCAAGCTTATGCGGAACCAAGTATGTGCCAGCTTGTACAAAACAATACAACTTTATTTTGTATAGCGTCTTTCATCCAAAGTGTATCCCAAAACCACTTTACAGGAGTTAAACAATACAGTTACAGAGATAAATAATAGCAGAGGGAGAGCAAAATTAACAGATATGTGCAAGTCAGAAAAGATATATTTTCAGCTGAGATTTGGAATGAGAGCTTTATAGGAACATTGGAGTGGTTTAGTTTTAGCATTTTTCTAAACAGAGCTTAGCAATGTCTATAGAGATACAAATCAGAGAGAAAGTGGTAAATGCCAGGAAATTCAAAGGTATGGCTTCATTAAGTCCTGCAGGTTCAAAATTAAATTAAATCAAAACCAAAATCCGACAGAGTGGTTTAAAAATTGAGGCAGTCTCTCAACCTTTACACTTCTGGCTTTATGCCATTCATTCAGCTCCATAATATTTGTACTTGGTTTCTTTAAATGGGGAGGGGAAAAAAAAGAGGAAAAATAAAATAATGGGGCCAAGCACTGAGTACTTTATGATGTAAATATGGTGCAGCTTCACAGATAATAAAAAGTTCACATCGGAGAGCAAAATTTGACCCAAAGTATCTTTCGTGGAACCTGGCAAGCAAATGATGTTGTCTGTTTGGTAACCAGGGCTCTAATCCTCTGAGGGAGCCCTGGCGGGTACAGAAGTTGCCTATTCAGTTCTCCTGAATTAATCAGAGCCTTGGTTGCCCACAAGTTCTGATGTTATATGCTTAATAACAGCAAGAGAAGGATGTTGCGAGGAAGGCAGAGTGCACTGATCTCAGGGAGGGTCTGTATGGGCACAGCAGTACCTGGGTGCTGTTCTCTTGGTGGGACCGGTGCTTATATGGCAATTCCCTTTGTGGTTAACTAGAAAGCCTTCAAAGGAATGGGCAACATTCAAATTCAAGGTAAAAAAAAAAAAAAAAAAAAAATCAATTACCTCTTGAGTAGACCAAGCCAACATCAATCTGCAACAGAGCCTGAAAAATATTATGGTCTCAGTTGCTGGCTTGGAAACCTAGGAGAAATTTTTCTGCCTAAACTGAAATAAGCTTTCTGTGACTTATCTGCAAACATAGATGTTTGTAGAGGAAGCTGATTCCACAAAGCTCTGGAAGAACTTTCAATGCAATCAGCGTTTTAAATAATAGGGCTCAATTCAACAGCGGCACAAGCGATGAGTGCAAGTGAGCTGGAGAAGCAAGAATACGCCTCAAAGTGCATCAGCTTCCACCAAAGTCACATGCAATGAGCATGCAGAGGTTGTTTATAGCACATATATGAAAAACTGACCTGCAGCTGTAAAGGAAAAGACATAGCAAGTTCAGAGGGTATCAGCAGAGGATAAAAAATGTAAACAACTTTATTGATTGATTGCCGGCTAACTGAATATGAATTTCAACAGGCATTGCCATATTTGCTATTGTCACAGTGTCTGGAGGTCTTTGTCTACACGTTAGTACTCACACCTGTTTTCTAGCCTCTGGAGAACAGGTCATTTGGCACTATTATTTTTGCCACTAGTAAATATTTCACAAAAAGAGGGTACTTATTTCTTGAGACAATATTCCAGAGTGCTTTACCTGATCCTGTAGTCGAGGCTGAATAGTTGTTCTTATTCCACCCCCCCACTTTCTCTGAGAGCCCTTTCCTCAATCCATATGCTTCTTGTAGGTGTTCAGTGAATGATGACTTCGTGTATAAATCAGTGTGCTGCTTCTCATGGAAAACTCTATTTGCTGAGCTCATGACATTTTCTGCGTGTAGCAGTGGGAGCCAGCTGCCGTTGAGAACTCTATACAAAGGGCACATAAATTGCTGGGTGTCATGGAAAAATTTATGCACAGGCTACATGGTTTTCCATGCAAGTTTCTAAGTGTTTTGTATGGATGCAGGAAACAAGCAAGTGTCTGTACAAGTCTCCACTTCAGTCGTTGCTTATCTTGAAGCAGCAACAGGGATGAAGACCTGGGCTTTGTACAGCTCCCCGGTTTTACAGGATGGGTTTATAACGTGCTTGGGAAAAAACATTTCTTTCTGCCTCTTGAGTTTTAAGTCTTCAACGTCATTTCAAATTATATTCTCTGAAAATTAACATAATCTTAAAATAAAATAATATTCTTTTTAAAAAAAAGAAAAAAGCATCACACTGTGGGGAACAAGAAATTTCCACTGTGACATTGTATAAACCAAGGCAGGGTACAAAATACAGCTGAAACTCTATAAACCCCAGTAACTCAGCCTCCTCTGAGAGCCCCTTCTGCAGATTTTCCTTACACGACCAGACTTCACTTTCTTTTTTTCATTGCAAACTTGCCATTTGTGCAACCTTTATTTTTGTACCCTTGCTACTGGTTGTAATAAACGGTCTTACTCTCTTTAGGGTTCACTCCTGCTTGTAACTTCTCACATAACTCCTTTTTCTTCAGGGGAAATGCCAGAGTCCAGAATAAGTCAGGAAAAAAATGGCCTTTTGATGAAACACAAGTAAAACCTACTCTTTATTTATGCTAGGTTCTTATGGACTAGTGTTTTGCTGTATGGATCCAAACATCCAGTGTGATTTTGGGAAGCCAGGGTGCCGACACAGGGGTAACTGCTGCAGCTCCGTGACTGACTCAGTCCCTCTGCCTAGGAAAGGCCTGATGCTGCGCTCTTGGGTAGGTGAAGAATTCCTATTACGAGCAAGAGCTTTCCCCTACTAAGTAATGCAGCTGTATCAATGTGAGGTTTTTTAAAAAAGAAGTCATACGATTATAACAAGAACAGTAATGGAAGCACAAAATGCCAACTTAATTGGGGACATTTTATATGAGCCAGGATAGCCACGTTACATATATAACCTTCTCCAAGCATGGATTATGAATCTCAATTCTGTCACCATACAAGAACCTTCCCCTTGAAGTAACCTTAGCATTTCGTTAGAAAAGCTAATAAAGAAAAAGTTATTCATTTTCTCCCTCTCTGTGCATTCATTCATGCATCTGTGTATATATTTACATAAAGAGTATCATATAAAAGTTAGCCTCACAGTATTTGTCAATACAGGATGTGAGTAAAGATAATTCTGTCACTTCAAAGGTTTCTTGAAATGATCAAGTCAAGATTAGAAAAACCACCATCAACTTTAACCTTTATCAGGATTTGGCCTTGCTTTTGAAAGTACCTAATATTTTCTGGCCATCCCCCCTATGTTATTTAAATGCTGGTAATCTTGTTCATGGCAATTTCAATAAGCCACAGCAGACATATAATGCTTCCTCTTTTAATAGGTGCAAAGTGAGTTATTGTCACAAAGCATATATATGAAAAAAGGATGTGAAAAGAGAATCCTGCCTAATCTCTGTAATAAGGGCTTGTGAGGGTGCTAACGTGGTCACCTGAATTATGCATGTCTATTGTGTTCAAATATCATAAATCGATGCATGAATACCCTCCAAATCATTTTCAGTTCATGAACATTTATATACAGAGCTCTTGAGCACTGCAAAGACAATTAGTCATATTTGTATGCCGGAATTAATTGAGAGTGAGATGCGGGAGGCAGAAAGAGAGAACAAAGAATGCTTTTTGTCAGTTCTTCCAACTGACAGGGATAATTAGATATATGAAATTGAAATTCCTCAGCAGGGGGTTTCTGTTGACAATGAATTTTCTTTTGATTCCATTCTGTTATTCTTTTATGCTGTCATCTGTGGCAATTTGTTATTCAGCTTGAAGCTTAAAAAAGCAAAGCATTCCGCTTTTATGAGTAGATGATGTCAGTTTGTACACTGCTGGGAAATAGATATTAAATGTAATCTTTAAACTAAAAAAAAAAAAAGAGAGAGGAAAATAAAATCAGTTAAAGAGACAGTGCTCTGTTTGCACAGCCCTTAGAGTAAAACTTTTGTGAGAGACAGAACTTGCTTTGATGGTTTTTAAAGTTGCTCAGGCTGCATTAATGTTGTGGTTGCAGTGCAAGACCGAGTGCTGTGTGACGAAGTAAGGACTCATTGCTGGGAATGCCCGCTTAATACTATTTTCAAAACATTGAACTTTCTGCTGGCAGACATCCCTGTAGTATATTAACATTTTACTTTAGTCCGGACACAGACGGTATTTGTTCACGTTCCCAAATCCCACTCCTGACCAAAAGGAAATAAAAAATAGGAAATATTCTTCCTCACTAGCACATGCAAACCTTCTTAGTGCTTCTGGTCCTGATTTGGCATCCGGGGCCTGACTTTTGCCAGTAACTTCATCAGCTTTTTGAAAACTAGGGCAGATGCAGAATCTGGCCCTTGGCTAAAAAACAAAAAAAAAGGCATCACTTTTTTCCTGCTCCAGGCAGTGTCTCATCCTCCCACCTTCTTCAGAAAGGCTCATTCGGTGCACCATCAGCATGAGCATCATGAAGGCTTTAAAAAAAGGTTAGCTAAAGTAACCATCTGCAAAATGTTGGTCTTTATGGCAAGAAATTTGCGTGTTTACTTATTTTTTCCTCTGTGTGATTTTGACAGCATGTACTCATGTAAAAAACATACCACATGGGCACATGCTCTACTATATAAGCCTATGCATATATATACTCCTAATAATCAGGAACATGTATAAAACCTTACTTAGGATTTTTGGCAAGGGTTTTTACAAGCATTGCATGGAATCTAGGGTATGAGAACCCCATACTGTTCCGCTTTCACCCTCCCCTTTTCACTGGAGCTGATCCATTGAGCTCTCCTGACTTTCTTTTGCCTCTTTCCCTCCTCCAAAACCCCATGTTATTTGGCATTTGTTATTTTTCAGGCTGCAATTTCTCCTTCAACAGGCATCTTGGTGACTGTGGCTTTATTATATTTTATTCTATTTTTTTGTTACTAAAGCAAAAAACCACACACAGTGTTATGATGTAGTATATATTCCAGTGAACCACTGTGAGTCTAACTATACCATACGGCATATCATTAAACATAGCAATATTTAACCCATATGTATTATCGCCTCTGCACCCTCAGAGCATTCTTTGCAGATGCCGTTTTATCTCGCACTTTATGGAAGAAGGCCCTGTTCAAGAAGCTGTACAATCTTAGAAGTTAAAATAGCTGAGAATATGGTTTGAGGGACTTCTTGTACCGGTGAGAGGCACGAGTGTCCCCACAGTGTCCCAGCAGCGACCTAGAAGGGGCACCCCCTGTAAAAATGTTAGGCTCTATTCAGTCTTTCGCGCTTTCTGTTGAGACTCATTAAGGATGCTGCTTGTGATGGGAGTTTCTGTAATCTGGCACATGTCCACTGGGAAATGCATTGATGCCATCAAGTCAGTTCACGAAGATAAATTTATTTGGTCACTACTGACCTTCGATGAATTTGAACTGGTGACTCAGACTTTAAAGACTTTGCTCTTTTGCTGCCTCCCCTACCATCCAAACAGCAGTGCAGACACGGTATTTGCAACTTTTTAGCCTCGGTGACGTTGGGTATATCATCTATCTTCATACAGATTTAAAAAAGATAAATAGAAGAGTCTACAATAGATTTTGTAGGGAAGGTTGTGTTCAGTTCAGTCAGCCAGGTGGAAGCAATTGTCCACCACATATAGGGCACCATGTACCTCAGCCTCGCTGTTCGGGTTTCTTCAGTAAGGACGTAGGTATTATGGAATCAACCGCGAATAATTTGTCCCCCTTGCCTGCCCCTGAGGCATGCTCCGTGCTAGCCCAGGATCTTTTGGGATTCAGCAGGACTCTGTGAAGGTGGCCTGCTGGAGCCAGGGAGCATACCTATGGAGCCTCTCAAGGGAACTAGGCAAAAAAAAAAAAAAAATCCTTCTTTCTAAGTGTGAGGCATAATGTGCTCAGCCACGTTCTGGAAAATTCCATGTCTTCTTAAAAGGAAGAAAAAGTGTCCTTGGAATTTAAGCAGTAAGTGAATGGCCTTTTTCAAGACCGCAGCTCTGCACAGAGACACCTAATTGCTGCTTTCAGCATCTACATCCTTTACTGGTCTAAGCTCAAAATTACTTTTTATTTTTTTATTGAGTAAGAAATGTAAGTATAGCACAAACCCAGGCCTCAAGTGCACCTTTTAGCATTGACAGAAGACTTACCTTCACAACGTGCATTTCTTAAAATCAAACATGTTGATTGGGGATGACCGAGATCCAGATATGTTTATATTTTTTGGTGTTCAGTGACTATCAAAGCATCAAACCTCCACTGCACTCTGAGGAGAAAACCAGCAGCTAAACATAAAAGTTGCTTATTTCATAACCATGATTTTATTTTATTTTTTATTTTTTTAAAAAAAAATCAATGTGTGCAACAGCATGGAAATTTTTGAAGATTCTCCGGACGAAAAGAAACTAATACTACTGCCGGAGAAATATATACGGTTTGTTCTGAAAAACATCCACACGTCGCCTACTCTGAAAGGCTGGAGGTTTGCAAACCACATCTTGTAGCTTTGGTGAAACTTGTTGATTTCAGAATTTTTCATGGTATGTAGCATCAATCTTTGTTTTCAAAAAATACTAGCACTTTGTAGGATAAAGATTTGGTAAGGATAGTAAAAAGTTTAATTGCTTATTGCCTTTTAAATGGTTTCCCTCATCCATGCTAACTAAATGGAGTCAACTTAATGCAGAAGAATGGCCTAGCTTTTAGTTATGAGCCTATTTTTGATTACAGCCATTTCTTTTGCCTGTAGGTAATGTAGTTCACTCCACAACTTGTTTGATAACTGTGATCAGTGCTTGGGATCTCTGCTTTAAAAATCCCTTTCTCTCTTCATCAGAGAAGATTCAGTCTATCAGGGCTGTGCTCTTTCATCTGTGTTTTGCTTTGTAAAATGAACTACACGGGCAGAATAGATGTTCATATGATCTTTCTCAAGAGCAAATTAAATTACTATTGCATGGCTGCTCCGCCACAAAAGAAGGGAAGTTATTATTTGAGGCCTTCCTTCTCACATCCAAATATCATTTTGTAAGTCAATTGGTAAAGTACACAGCATTATATGATACTCTAGCTTATCACAAGGAAAGGGTCACACGGATTTCCCTTTTACATTTTCTAAAAGCTACATGCCTATGACTGAAAATAAACCCCTGAAGCTTACTCTTACAGTTATTTTCTAGAAGAAAGAGAACCACACGATAAGTTAAATGAGTGTCTCCTCTTTTTGCTGTTACTGTTGATGTGGTGAGACACCCTGCTCGCAGCTGCAAATACTGAATTACTTTAAGTTCTGGCAAGCGATTGCCTCTACGCCTTTTGCCAGATAAATAATCCCATCTCTTTTAGACCGCCAGCTTCATTCCTGAACTGCTTTCCTCCCTCATTCTCATTCTCCTTGCAGCACAAGCTCCTCTGACTGGGGAGAGGAGCACAGGCGAGGGCACAAGAGCTGAGGCTCAGCCCCTTCAGAGGGTTTCTCGCCCCGCGTTGGCCCGAAACCGCAGCAAGCGGTTTGGGGTGAAAAAAAACAAGGGGATTTGAACCTCTTCAGCTTCGCAGCAGGTGCTGTGGCGATTGCTTTGGTAAGGATTAAGGGATGCTCTCTCCTGACCCGCTGCTTGGCAGCCTGAACCTACAGGCTGCAGTAAGGATGCCCGCATCGCTCCCAGCGCTCCTCCCGCGTTTGGTGTTGCGACTCTTCTTTGGAGCGAAGGATATCAACCACGTCAGCTTTTCACGGTGCGAGGTGATGCTGGGCCCTACGTGATTCACATCGTCCTCCCAGAGAAGCTGAGGAGATTTGGGAGGAATGAACACAGGCTCCTGGTGGTGCTTTAGGATAGCACCAAAATGGGTTGACCATCTAGGGAGAATTACAGTGCCGCTGTACCTAGATGACCTGTTTGCGAGAGGAAAGGTTTCATTTACCGCTATATCAATCCCTTCAGCTTTCACTAAGAACACGCTTATTGCAACTAATTCTGGGATTATTTCAAGTGTTTCACCTTAAAGTTTGTGTTTCTAGTTGCGAGTACTAAAAGAGGTAACATTCATCCGAATTCGTTGTTTGGCTCCGTTATTGCAACCATTTTCACAGTTTTCTTTTTAGTCCCCACACAGGCAGATAGACACAGGTTAGCCCCCTTTCTCCCTTACATTGTGTCTCTTTTCATTAAATTCTAACCACTTGCCCTTTCTCTATAAAATCTACCAGTCCCGATCAGGGCAATTCCTGCCTCTTCAGCATGACCTGTGAAACACACCAAACTCTCTTTTTTTTAATACGGGGGTGGGAGGGGTGGCGGAGGGTGTGGGGGCTTTGCTTTTCTGCACCTCCACTTCATCCTGATGAGATTTGTGCCAGATGCTACGTTTCCTAAAGTAAACACCCAGGCACGTCTTCTAACTTCATAATTATGTGCATATATTCTCCACATAATAAAACTAGAATAAAATCACTACTCACCCACAAGTAGTAAATCAAGCAAATGGTGAATTAAGTTTGTCTGATGAATGTTGCTCTTTATAAAATTAAGCTGTTTACAACACGCGGTTCATCTCCTTTTACATGTTTAATGATTTTATTGCTTAGTATTTGTTCTATTATTCCATTATTGTTCTATTATTGTGCAAGGAAGAAAGAAGTTACGTTTCTGTGCTGTGGTTGTTAAAATCATTTTTCCTTCCATTTCTTCGAAACATAGGGCATTTGCTCTTTCCCCCCCGATTACATGCACAAAATTCATGAAATGTCACTCTTATGTGTTCATCGTACCCTTTTTCTCTAACACAGATGTAAATGGATGGATTCTGACGCATTGCTTTTTGATCTCCAAAGAAAACATTGCATTATGGAAAATACGGTGTTTTGCACAAAATAGGAAGTTTTGCTTCATTTTCAGTTTTCAACTTTTTTGCAGTAGCATCAAAAGTATTTCCAGCTGAAGCGTTTGCAGACAAGTACTTCCCTATTTTTCCGTTTCAAACTTCCCTCCTTCGAAACATCTGAATGACATCTCCAGCTTCCCGCTCACCAATGCGGTTCAGTCACCTTCAGGAACACTTGCAAAATATTTGCCTTGATGTGAAAACAGATTTAGCTCCCCAAAGACAATTTCAGCTATACTTTTTCCACTTGTCCTCGGCCCAGAGCCGTGCCTGGGTGGTGGCCTGTGCCCGTACAGGGGAGCGTGCACGCAGCACCATGCGCTTACTAGGACCGTCTGGAACCAGCAGACTGCAAGGAGAGATTTCTACCTGATGGGGGAGCAAAATTTCAGGTGGATGAGGAACTGGCACCGGGGTAAATCAGAGGGAAGAAAAGCAATCGATGGAGGCCAACAAAAAATGTAGTGACTCCTGCTTGTGGAAGGAAGAGAAGAAGCCTCTCCCGAAAGCTGAGATGAACGCACTGGTGGCTCTGAGAACCCCAAGGGGAAAAGCGAAGACCCCGCTGGAGGCTGCAGGGGCAGTGGGGTCGTCTGAGCTTGGGAACAGACAAGAGAGCAGCCCAGGCAAGACCAAGGTGCCCCCCCATCCCAAAGCTGCTGCCACAGGGGTGACCGAGAGGAGCTGTGGGATGAGAGGATGGCAGGGCAGCAGCGGACACAGGCGTCACGTGCACTTTTGGGATCTCCTCTTGGAGCCGTACGGGCGGTCGCCTCCCTACCCCTTGTCTCCTCTACCTGTGAAGTCTGGCTACAGCGGGTTGACGGTGGCTTTGGAGATAAACGAAAGCAAGGTTGTGCCAGCTGGCAGTATTTTGCAGTTCGGTTTGTGGTCTCTGTGAATAACTCGCCTTTGGGCTTCTTTTTTCACCGTAACCGGTGGAATTCTACATACAGCATTAAACGCAGTCCTCTGCAAAGGATGGGGTGGCACACCAGTTCCTAATCTTTTGAAGTTGTAGGCGGTGCACTGCCACCCACGTGTTGTTGTATTTCACCCCATCGGAAAGGAGAGGTGTGAAAAGTTAAGGAGGAGAATCGGAACTGAAACCTATTGCAGAAGTTCCCAAGTTTCTTCTGTGACCAAAACCTATTCTGCTTCCTACAAGAGCGTAGCTTTTACATATTAGCAAGCAATTATGCTGCTTTTAAAAAAGCCTGGAAAGATTTTTAGAAACAGAAAATATGCAAGTTATTGTAGCCTACGGCTGGCATTAACTTGCACAATGATAATTTATATTTTATGCGGGTTTTATTTTTATACACCTGCTTTTCTTTGCAATTCATAAAAAAACCATATTGATATCAAAGGAATTGCTCTGTCACAGAATTTATAATCCTAACTGAGAGGTTCACTTCAGTGCCTTATAATCTTTTAATCTTTTCTGATATCAAAGGTAATTTCGGGAAGGAGGGAAATATGTAAGTTGAAAAAAAAAAGAATATAGACTTATTTTCTAATTATCGTAAAGATATTACTTATTTCTTTTTTAACCGTTTTTCTAATCTGATCCATTACCTGTCAGTCATTTACATCGTGCTTTCCCCCTCCCCCCCCCCCCATTTTTATTAAGGTTTGTAAAAAGAAAGTTTTAGGACTAGATAGCAGCAGGCGGGCAAACCTGCCGCAGCTGAACGGCAGCCAAGAGTCGGCAGTGTTTGGGGTTTTCCTTGCTTTGGTTCTTTGCTCGCGCTCTCTGAGGTTTTTAAAAGCCCGTAAGGAGCTCTCAGTCGGGCAAACCGCCGCTTCCCCCGGCGTCCTCGCCGGAGGCTGGTGCTCCCTGGGGTCTCTGTCCCTCTGAGCCAGAAGGCACGTTTGATTTTTCCATGGCGTGATCCCACATTCAACTCGGGAGCTCCCATTTGAGGGAAGCCAGGTACACCAGACCCCTCTGCAGCTCTCCTCGCAGCCCCGAGGGCCGTCGGCGTTGGGCGCGAGGGGGATGGAGGGATCCGGGGGGGGGGTCTCTGCAGCAAGCCGCGGGTCACGAGTCAAGCATCCCGCACGCGAAAAAGCCCCGGGTGCGGCGGGGGGACCTCCGAATGACTTAATTTCAGAAAGTCAACGAGGCTCCTCGCCCCTTTCCGCAGCGGGGTTTGTACAACCTGGTTTTGGGCATCCTTCAGCCCACCAACCACCGGTCCACGGTGCGGGGGGGAGAACCGCCGGCGAGCGACGGGGCAGGGACAGAGGGGGCCAAGCGTGGTCCCAGCCGCAGCTCCGGGGTTATCTCGCGGGGCAGGGCGACGGCAGATGTTGATTTTTCAGCTGACCTCCCCATCGCCGGGTCGCCTCCGAGCCCCCCGCTCCCCCAGCCCGCAGCGTTGGCTTTCAATTCCCTCCTGTGTGACCCAGCAGCCCGTATCATCTTACAGGGAGTGAATAGGAGAGTGAAGGGCAGGCTGTGTGGTCACCGTTTTCAATATCCCTCCCGCTAGCCATTACATCATCCAGCTACTCTCTAAGAGGATTTTCAGCAGGCTTGGCTTCGTTATTAAAATAGTAATTAATTTTTTCCTCTTCACAAAACCCGAGGACCTTCAAATGGAGGCCTCGGGAGCGAGGGCAGCTTCCTTTTGAAAGTGGCCTTTCTAGAAGCCATAATCGGCTCTCCAACTTTACAGTACACATGTTCCCCAGTAAATGTGATTAAAGAGCCACACAAAAAACCCCTTGCAGAAAATTAATTCAGTTTCCAGAATAAAAAGTTTGATAAAGTTGTGCAATGCTCCAATGACAACACATAATAGAAGTGCAGAGTTTTATCCTCTTGAAGGATAAATGAGCGGCCAGAAAGGTCTGGTAGTTCCCAGAGTAAAAACATCTGCTACAGCTAATTCACTTTAGCTTTTGATTGTAAAATTCATTAGCCATATCAGGCAGCTGTAGTTTCAAACATGTTGCTAGGAAGTACAGTTTTACAGGCTGGGATGCCGTTTGTTCTCCCCAGCAGCGGCGAGGTAGCATGAGTGCCCGGTGAATCGCAACCTCCTGCAACCCGAAAAGAAGGGCTTGAGTGGCAGGGGAGAGAAAGGAGGGAGCGAGGGTGGGCAGGAAGGATGGGGCTGAGCCCAAAGGAGTGCCAAGCACCGTCAGGGCCGTGGTAGCTGGTCCTCCCCTTCGCCAGATCGGGACCAGCTGAAGGCTCCAGCCTTGCTGCAGGCTTGGGAAGGAACCGGCTTTGTGGATTAGAAAGTAAACGAGGTGCCCCGCGCGTAGTACGGCGGGGCGTTTCGCTGCTCTCTTCTACGGCACTTTTCTAACAGATCGTGTTAAGCGTACGGTCTGAAGTACGTTTCATGGAAAAGTATTTCCACATGTTGTTTAGATAAAGAGATGAACCCCAAGTGCATTTCAAAACACACACACACATATACATATGTATATATGTCTGTGTATTTTTTAAGTTTAAAATACTTATTTAGCCCTATCCCTATCCCTAACTCTATCCCTATCCCTATCCCTATTAATTTATATTATTTATACTTATATTATTTATATTTATCTAACGTAAGCAGGGAAAACTCAAGATAAAAACTGCATTTCCTAGGTGTTTTACTCTTCCTAATTAATCCTGATAGAAGATTATTTTAATCCGATCTCTGAATCTGAAAATAAAGTTACAATAGCAAGTATGTCACTCCAGGCTTCTGACCAGCATCCTGTCAGCCTTTTTGGTGCGCACCGATCATAGTCCTCATAACTCAAGTGGAATACCCTCTGTTCCTTTGGTTCAGCAGCAAATATGAAGTGGGAGTCAGGGACAGAGAAATCCTGCCTATGTGTCAATCAAACAATGATTACTCTATACTAGATGAACTTTTCAATTCCTAGAGGGACGGAAAAAATGATTTTTTGAGACTATTATGCCCCATAAGACTAGTGATGGCCAACAAGTGTTGATTTTTGCAGGCCAGAAAGATTGCCTAAACACCTGTCAAACCACCACTGAGGTTAGTTAGCGCTGCAAAAATATTGTCTCTCAAGAAAGAGTGACAAACTGACACCTGTGTACCCGCTGCTCCCTTTTCGTAGGTCCCAATGAATTATGCAGGACCGGCACCTTAAAGACACGAGGGTGCAGGTATAGTCATCTTGGTGATGATACACTGGCTTTGATTAAACCTGATTCCAGCACAACGATTCTTGTATTAACTGGGAAGGATAGAAGTTGTTACTTTTCTCTATTGCAACATGAATATAAGGGGACTGTTTTAAATAATCTGATGAATCCACTCAGTTTCCTTCTCACGGTCATGATATTTTCTCATTATTGGGATGTTCAAAGCTTCACTGATAACAAGAGTCCGGCGAGGCCCAGTCTTCCCTGTGGCAAGATGCTGGTACCGGTGTAAATACGCCATCCTTTGGAATTTTTCTACCCATTTCAACTTTCTCCTGACTCATAACCGATGTGCATTGTGCTGACTGTTTACCGTCTTTGCTCCTTTATCTAGAGGAAAACACCAGAAAGCTGCTTCACTCAACCTGTGTGTAGAGCGTATGCCTTTCTTGGAGAAGGGAGGATGATGGGCTACCACCAATGATTAGGGTCTTGATCAACAGCCATATTGATCAGCTGGATGTGAACCTCCTTTTCTAGGACAATCTTACTTGAAAAATGATTCAGGAAAAAGCTGACGTTCTGCCCTTTTTGGGTTTTTTTAATATATTTTTCAGCTCTGAAAACTCCCTTGAACTCTGATTAACTTCAGAGCCATACTCATAGCAAAGACATGCTATGGATGATCTCTGCTGGATAATTTATGTCTGGAATGGGGTAAGGTAATTTTGACATTTAAGCAGAGATGTATAGCTTCATACAGAATCTATGGGTGCATGTTGCTATTAAAAAGACTTAAAGATTGGCATTTTTGCAAATTATCCACACTAACGAAGGATATGCTTTCATAGGCACCACCCCCATTTTTCTGCTAGCTTCTGTTGCTGCACTTGTATTTTGTGGTGGTGTTTTTTGACCGAGCGTTGACTCATATTTTCTTCTCTTTCTTCCCGTTCCTATCTAGGGTACTTACTGTGGGACATTTGGCGTCCAGGTCCTCACTGCATTGCCCTCCCTTATGCCCTTCTCAGGACTAAGCTGCTGGGTCCCTCTGGGTTCTCCTGATGCTGTCCTTAGCTACATTAAAATAAAAGAATAATTTATGAAATAAGTAAGTAATAAACCAAATGTTTGGTCACACTTCCAGAAACATTGCCTCCTTACATGGACTATTCTCGACTTTGCTGGCAGTCATTTCATTTTTTCTTCTGACACTAAAAATGGCTACACAGTACCTGATGTGTCAGGTAAAAAATTAAATAGGACTCCTTTGTCTCACATGCACAGACTTCTGTGCCTCTCTCCTTCTTCCCCAAAGGCCTGCTGGATACCGCATGATTTGGAATGAAGAAATTTTTGGGATAAGGAGATAAAGAGAGAAATATATAAACCCCCTGCTATGCTGAAGACTGAAGCTGGTTTTAATCCACAATTTTCCTGAGCTGCAAGAGCACACAGTATCTACTGCAGAAGAGCAGAGGCTGCATTTTCCTGGGTGGTGTATCCCAATATGCTGTATTTATATCACGATGTCCTACAGCTCATGTGATGCAACGTTGTACGAATTCAACTCCCCTCCTCAATGCAAAATACGATGGAAAGAGGGTGGATTTGGACTGAGCAAGCTTCACTGTCTATACTGCTCTACCATTTCACACTAGTGCAAATCATCACTTTCTGCTCATGTTCTACATGGGCAGGACGGATATGCATTTTAATTTTTGAGCCATGAACGGTGCTAAACAATCAAGCTACATACTCATACAGTCTACACTGTGGAGCAAAGGCTCTGCCTGGTGACCCTGCTAACCTTGCTGCTGCATATACTTGAGCTGCAGCCCAACTCCATGCTGGGAAGTAATGGAACCATGTATCGTTCCCCCCTCCCATGAATCTTTGTTGCCTTGCAAAGGAAACCCAAAGACACAAGGGAAAGGGTAAAGTGCTTTGGTGCACTCCAACAGACTTGTGACGAGTATGGTTGTGGGCCAGAACTACGGGAGTCCCCGTAAAGCACGCTTCCTTCACCGGGTAGTCTCAGAGTGGATTGCCACTGCAAACTACCATCAATCAGCACAGTTCCTCTAAAATAAAAATGGTTATACTAATAAAAACAGGACCTTTTTTTCCTCCCCAATAAATAATCACCCCTTTCCTCTTTTTTTCTCCTAGCTGTATTTGATTCCAAGTACAAAGGTATTCTCTCTGTAACACTGATATTCAATTGGTTTTAGAACTGTTGCAGGCTCTCAGCTAAGGATCTTAGCAAAAAAAAAGGCAAAGGGGAATATTTAGTTGGTTTTGTGGTCATAGTGACACAAAAGGATGGACATCTATTTCCTCTACTATTTTTACAATGTATAGAGGACATGGCAAAAGTTTGATGCGCCTCTTATAGTGGACAACTCTAAAACTTTAATACTGCCTCTTTCTTCCTGTTATATTGCACCTACATTTGATTTCTGTAATATTACAGAAAAACTTCAAAGATGTCTAGATGACAGATAACTGCTACCTCTAAATTTGTTTTATTCATATGATTGGTAATGTGTGTTCAAATGAACTGACAACTTCATCATGTCTCTCATAAACTACAGGATGAATTAAAACTGAGCCAGGGAAGCACATTTATAGCTAATCTACATTGACATTGCTTCACTGCTATCAGTGAAGCCATAGCAATTAATACCTACTGTGTATATGCCCCAAGGTTTACAAAATGTCCTTTTTTGTTGTTGTTGTTAATTTTGAAGCAAATAATTAAACGTGCAGGATTATTTTACTTACGGTCTTCTACTAAAATATTAGCTCTAAACAAGGACATTGGTGGCTTTCACATAAATATAGGCTTCTCAGAATTTTCTTTCTCCACTCGTTCCATCCTCTGGAGGAACCTTCAACCACACCTAGTCCTCAAAGGCAAAGAAAGAGGAGCAATGCATGTATATAGATAGGTCGGTGTGATATACTGTTTTATTATCGTCTGTTTTCTCAAATCTGTCCTGCGCACTGCCCAAGCCACTGGTGACTTTTCGCAATCTGGTGGCATGGGCGTCCACAAAAGTTTCGTAGTGGCATGGGAATCACAGCATGAAAACGAACAGATGTTGCGAGGCACTTCTTACGACTTATTATTCATATTGCAGCAATTCCAAGAGACCATATTCCGACGGGGCTGGATGTAGTACATCTAGTCACTAAGTACTTCCCTAGAGTGCAACGGAAGAGTAGGAAGTGTCTATGTAAAATGAAGTCTGCTGTATTCAACACACCTTGAGTGTGTTTATGTATTCTGGACCACATCTCTACCTTTGGAAGTCTCAGTAAGACAGACACTAACGCTAGTCCTATTTTCTGTGAATCGTTCTTTTAAAAAGTAACATCGGAAAGTGCTCTTGTGACCAGCCTACCAAAGCTGATTTTTTTTCCCCAGACAAGTGGCAGCCTCTTCAAGTTTCCCCTCTACAAGTGGCTGCATACTGCTGCAGCTTTCCTGGCCAGGGCAGAGGGCTGCACTTCACTTATTCCTACAGAATTATATCAGCTTTGAATCCTGATCCTATGTCTCTGGAAATCCACTGGATGCCCAAGTAAGAAGAGGTTCCTCTAGGAGTGGCACCAGAAGAAAAGCAAATAAATGAGCCTGATCCTTTCACGAGGTTGTGAATTTAAAAGGCTGACAGAAACACTTTCTCTTAATTTGCCAACTGAGCAAGTTTGGAAAAGGTTCTTTTCGGCACAAAGTTTATCCACTTTACAGAAAATAAATAAATAAAAAAGCTTTAAATAAGCTTCAGGATGTTGACTGGAATTCATTTATTTTGCTCTGGTTTTCCTCCTTTCTCTTTTACAGGAAACAAATACTTTGAATGGGACCAGGTTGTGCTCTCAAAACTGAGGGTCAGCATAATAAAAGTGGAACAGTGAGATTGTGCTCATGATAGAAAGAGTTTATCGCCAAATTTATTTACTCTGCTAGGTCCCTTAATGCATATGCCTGCTCACTGCAGTTAACTGCATGTTACTTTTGAAGACAATTCTTTTTTTTCCCTGATGATTTAAGAAAATATACGTGAGGATGAGTATGACAAAGATGTCAAACAGGACAATAACCTGCACAGAGCAAAACCAGACTTGCCGTACAAGAAGACTGCAAAATGTATAACCTTTCTAATGCTTGTGATATTTTTGTCTCACAATACTCCGGTGCTAGGAATGGAAAGCAAAATAAGATTGTGATATTTATAACTGAAAAGCACTGGAAACTGACTTATAACAGGTACCTGCATTAATTTTGGTTATTTATTTGAAATTAGAAGCCCAAATTTGATTTATCAGGATACAAATCAAATTTTCAATTCCAGATTTATGTAGGTTTAACAGTAAGAAAATTGTAGCCGCAAAGATTTTACAAATAAGTTGCAGAGAAACAAAAGAATTTAACAAGATTGAACAACAACTTTAATTAGAAATAACCTTATTTGGGCTCTCAAGAGAGTTGAAGGGTGATATCATCAGTGACCCGCTACACAATTCTCTGTAACATAAATGCTTACAGGCTCTCGCTATTTTTTGGAAAGCATATTGCATCATGCCTGTGACAAAACCCCTCTTGCTAAGTAAAAACAACCCCACCTCTGAAAATATATACTTTGTCATTATATATATATGTGAAAATAGCATTATACACAAGCATAATGGTTAAAAGAGTACCCCAAAATTTTTCCCTTCAGTATCTATCTGAAAACTGTAATTTTCTTTTTTTTTTTTAAAACTTTTTCCATAGGGTACCACAGTGTTATGGCCCAAACCCCATAGCTTAATTTTACTTGCTGAGAGCAAACAGAAAATCTTCCCCAGCCTGACTGTTTTTTGTCCCTGGTGATTTTAAAGAGCGCACTTTTTCTTCTTAAATACGATATAAAGTCTGTATTATTTACTGTGGAAGTTTCCACTATTGAAATAATGATTGCTAATATAATTGAGTGAGAACATTCTGTTTCCTAGTAGACAGAGGTCCTGTGCAACCTTGCACATTTAAACAAAATGATTACCAGCAATCACCTACTTGAAATTCCTCCAAGGGTTTTTGTGTAGAGCATATGAATACATGGGAACAAAGACAAAATGCACATTTTGTTCTATTTTAGTAGTTCTACTTAGATTTGAACTGGGAAGCTGCAGAACGGGGAACGATCATTTTGTTCCATTTTTCTGAGTTTGACTAAATAAGTTAATTGCCCTAAGATGGAGATCTTGGGATTTACTTGCATGAACTGTGGCAACACAGTACGTGAGTTGCACACAGAAGTAACTACAGAATCTGCTGTGAGACACATGGACAAAATGAAACAACGGTTGGGAATAATTATGCAGGAATATCTAAGCATTTTAAAAGTCTCTTTTTATCTGGGAGACTGATACATGCCCAGGTGGCTAGAATGGGCCCGATCCAAATGCTCCGGGACTTCAAAAGCGTTACCTGGGTAGGGACGGCAGAACTTGCTCCCGTGCGTCCCGGTGATCAGAAATGCAATGAAGAATGATGGCATTAGCAGAGCACGCTGGAAACGGGGGTGCAATCCTTTGAGAAGATCCCTCTCTAGTGCTCAAATCGGAAGGGAGAAGGACAGTTTCGGAAAGCTTTCAAAAGCACATGTGCCAGCTGGGAGTCGAACCTCGAGGACTAATAGCACTCTGTCTTTAGTTAATATTATTGTGTCATTCCTTTGCTTCCACCACATATTTCCATTAGCAATACGTTTAAGCAAAGATTTAGTTTTGATTAATGTTGCTGGGATCTAAGCATGTGCTTAAGCCTTAAATGCGTGTTAAATCAAGTTAAATTCTCCCTTAGCCACTGGGCTGCTGAATTCTGACCCTTCTGCAGATCCTCTTCCAACAGCTGATAGCACCCCGTTCCCTGCTACTTTAGCCTAAGAGAAAATTATGGAGCTGAAAGTTTTACCTACGTCGAACATTTTGAAGCACGCTATTAGCATTTGCTTTTTGTTTCTTTTTTTTTAATATTTATTTATTGGCGATACATTTTATTTTCCACGTCTGGGAAAAGTACCCCTCGTTGCATTATATCCTTTCTCCCTGCATGTGGTTATCCCTTTGGTTCTCCCATAAGTAGCTAGTATTCAGCCTGTCACAGGTACATGAGGCTAATAGTTCAATCACTAGGGAGAAGGAGGGGAGGAAGATGAAAGGGCAGGAAATGGCTGTCATGGCCCCAAAGGAAATATTTGTAGGAAAAGGAGCACAACAGCAAATAAAGTGCTAATTAATGTCCAATTCCAGCACTGATATACGGACCACAGCAGTAGGCAAAACCCAGCCTTCTGTTCCACTGGCTGCTCAAGAGCTTTTGTGTTGTAGCTCTGTACAAGTCTGCATCTGCAAGTTTTGAATTTATAAAATTTTTCAATCCCCTCCTCAATATATGTTTTGTGTTTAACTGAGTTTTCATGTTCTTTTTTTTTTTTTTTTTCTGGATTCTTTTTCCTTTTTTTTTTTTTTTAAATTAATTTGACTGAGGCTAGTTTGTCTGTGCTGGTGCTGACTTGTTCAGTACATCCTGAATTTATAGTAGCAAACACTCTAACTGGAAACATTCTGGGAGGTGCCGTGGGACAAGGGCATATCTGATAGACTGAATTAAAAAAAAAATAGAGCGAGTTAGGAGATGAAACTCTCCCAGGCCTAATGGGGCTTTCATGGGAAATACTGGACATCACTCTCAAATTTGCAGATCTGAAAAATACAGTGGCACTTCCGATACTAATTTACTGGCTTTGGCCAGCAGAAGGTATTGAGAGTGAACCTTCTATTGGGGAACATAATAGCAAAAGCAGCACCGTTTTAATGAAACGCAGCAATCGGTATGAGGAACTGACTAAATCTGCTTTTAAAAGAACAGAAATGAAAGTTGAAATTCACAAAGGAATGTCATGATGATCAATTATTTCTGGTGTTTAGTATCTGAGAATCACATCTTAAGGTAAAATGTTATTTGCTGATGACTGAATGCCAGAAATAATAATCTGACATTAAGCTTTTGTGAATCTGACCAAATGAAAGGCTAAAAAGGGAATTTATAGAGCAGAATGCATTTGTTTCAATAATGCACAGCTTTTAGAATATAAACGACTGAAATATTACTCATTACCCCTTAATCATAAAGGGAACAGAATAGTCATTAAACACACACACACAAAATCCCGCACGGAAATATAGTTGAAAGTTATTGCATCAACCGAGAGAAGGCAGGAAACTTCAGAGCCAGAGTGGAAAGACCACTTGTGCTTTACAACGTTGCCCATGGCGGCTTTGTACGGACGCGGAGTGGGACATCACTCACAGCACAGCACATACTGTAACTCTTACGTCCCAAGAGGTTGGAATATCATCTGGCCCCATGGGCTTATGACAGGGGGGCAACAGTCAAGATACAGCTCTGGAAATAATTTTCATTCCACAAGCCTTTTGGAGGCTTTATTTGTCCCTCGTCCACACTATCAGACTGCTCTGAGATTAAATAGTTTGATGTGAGCCAAAACCTGTGCATCGCTCCGGCATGCCACGCCAGCATCCTACAACCAGCGACCGCGTCTCTTCCTTCCATCCCTGCCCTTGCCCAGCCCAGCGTTGGCATGGCTGGAGGTCCCTGCTCTCACTGGGACAACCCCTCTGCTCCCAGCCCCGCACTCGTGGTCGGCCATGGTCCCGCTGGAAGGTGCCTACGCGGGAGCCGACCATGAACCGCGGCCCTCGCGTGCGTCGGTGTTGGCACAGAACGAAGAAGCTGCAGGATGCGGCTGCTTGAGCCTTAACGGCGTCCCGAGATGAGGCTTTGCCGTGCTAAGTTTCTGTCTCAAGAAAGTGTCTACAGCAGAATGGTAGGCACCAGCCTGTCCCCAGTTTTTGCTGTGAATGGTGAAGATAGGAAGTTTTAAATATAGATCTCCTATAGTCACATACTTATACAGAAACTATATTTTCATGTAGCACCGTGTGTTTATAATCTTGCTGTCAGTCAGTAGGTGAAAGTGGCCTTGCAGATCCGGCTTTTCACAGTCTTACATATTAAGTCGTGATTTGTTCCTGTGTGTGAAGCAGTGGCCAAGCAGGAATTTAATCTGATTTTTTTAACCCTTTCTTGCTCAAATATGAAGGACTGCACAACTTCAAATTCCCTCAGGACTGCTTGTGTTACATGCTGTGAAGCATTACCTACCCCAAAATTGTGTTATCAGATTCTGGCCTTTGACTAATATTTATCAGGTTGCTTTCTGTAAACACCTTCCAAGTTCCCACAGCCTTGGAAAAAGAAAATCTTTCTTTATTCCCTTACTACTTGACTAAGTCAATACTCACTTCCTTCTAGTACGTGAGGCTTACATGGATGTAACCAACAGGAGAAATTAGACCTTTGTCTTTGTATGAACATAAAAAAATGTAAAATTGAATGCATAGCCTTCTCCACTCCCCCCTCCACAGAAAAAGGGTACTATCTGTAAGGTCAGGAGTACAATCAAGAACATTTGATCCTTTCCCTTCTCTGAAAAGACTACTTACTTTCTTTTCTTCTTGTTATTTTAATCTTGCAGATTAAAAAAGAAATGATAAAAAAGACCTGCTGAGCACTCCAGTAAAGTAGATTAGGATTTTTCACCTTTTAAGAACAATTGCAATTCTGGTAAGGGACCTTTTGAAATTGTCTCCATTTGAGTTATTGCTTTGACACTGGGAGGGGCTTTTCAAAGGATGAATACAAAGGTTCAATAAACTTCATTTCCCAATGTCAAATGTATTGATGAAATCACAGTGAAAAGCATGTGAGAGATGAAATTTCTTTCCCAGGCTACGGACGTACCTCTGACTGTTTTGACGGGTCCTCCTCAGGCAGGAATTCCACAAGCCAGATAAACGCACACACGCTCCGCATAGCCAGGCTGATAAATACACTGCTCATGCAGACGCTCCTGTATCGCACAGGCACTGGCAAAGTATTTGGGCAAACACATCGCTGGACAAGACAGCCGTGATGGAGAAGAGTGCGTTTTCTTTTAGAACAGCAAGCAAAGTTTACGGGCTTCAAAGGATTTAGGCCAATTACGAAAGAAAGATAATTCGTTTCTGCAAGTGGAATATGCTCAATTGTACGTCAAGTGTTTGTTACTTGAACAGCCTCAGAAGGAGTGGGACGATACGTGCATATTTGGTGCAACATATCACTGAAACTGGTCTTCTTCCAGAGACCGACTGGACTTTGGCCAGTCACATTTCTTCAGTGACTTACAGGCCAAACGGTGTTCAGAGCAGGCCTTGGAAACAAGAGATTTCCTCTTTACCCAGTGAGCTTCAAATCATTTCTTTGCTTGTGCTGAATGCACTTTTACTTTGGAAATTTTTACACAGGAGCGGAGATCTGTCTATTTTCACGAGAATTTTGACGAGGCTCAGCTTGATTAGCCCCCATCATAAACACTGAAGTATTTGGCAAAGAAAGATGGCAACCTGGCAGTTTAAAATAATTCAGTCAAACAAAATTTTTCACACAGAAAGAGTTTTTCTGCCTTTAAAAAATGTAAAATCAAAAAGCAAAATGTCTTCCTATTTAAAAACCTATATATTCCCCCCCCCCCCCCCCCCCCCCCCCCCCGGTATAATTGATTTTTTGCATCAGCTGCCCTATTATTAAATTATTTCTACTTACTGAATTATTATGATATTTAATCTTCACATTATTATTCATCATAGCAGTCAGAGGCTTCAATTAGGTTCAGGGTACCATGTGGCTTAATGGCTCAGCAAGCTTTTAGGCTCCCAGTATCGGACCTTTTTACAACACTGACAATAAAAGGTAATTTGAAGAACAGGGGCTACAAAAGCCTTTTCAAGTACAGGGAGAAAGCAAGAGATACTGAATCTGAAGGTTTAGTCCAGGGTTGCTTTATATTTATTTTTAAATGATGTCTGACTCAGCTGTCTTATAACACTGGCAAAAATTATATTATAGTAAGGGGTAGATACCTGCCCTAAGACTGGAATAGCATTGCTCTAGCATTTGAAAACACCAAAAAACCCAGAAGGAGACAGAATCTTCTCCCCAAAGAGTTTACAGATGGTTGTGGAAACAGAGGCACAGAGAAAGACCGAACGGCGGATACGAAGCAGAGCCAGGGTTGAATCCAAGTCCTTTAGTCCCAGGCCCTACCCATTTTGGTCCCACTACCTCTCCTCGCTGCATGAGGAGAGAGCCCACCAGGAGCAGTCGTTAGTGTGAGTTGTAATCAAAGAGGTCGTTGTGGGAGGGTGAGAGTATGCTGCTGCTTTTAGTATGGAAGCACCACGTAAGTGATTATGTCTTATGTGGCAAAAAGATGGGAGGTAGTGTCGTACAATAGAATATTTCTGATGCTTTAAACAAACAAAACCTTTTACATCTACATTTTTCTCCTTTATCACCCTTATAAAGGTGTAAATTACCCATTGATATTCATGCTATTGTCAGAATATAAATTCACCACGGAAAGGAATGTTTTTATACAGCTACACTTCTTTGAGATGTGGCTTCATCAGCATAATTGGATGGCATTTTTATGTGCTGTATCTGAACTGTACTGTGTCATGTAGTCTTTTGAAGGAACAGAGACTCATTTACTTGGTTTTATTTCCTGGGGCTAATGTTTTTGAAAATATATTTGAATCTCAACACGTGCATCCTCACCGGAGGTGAAGGCATTTATCTGGGATCTAAACCGATGTGGATTTTCTGTGGGATCATGCTCCGTCACCTACCTACAACCTGCTCCAGCAGAGTTGCCTAAGCCAGGGTTTGATTCCAGCAGAGCAGGCTGTCTCCTTGGACCAACGTTAAGCTGTGTCAGTTGTGGTGTGAATTCTGTTGCCTCAGGAGAAACTCGTGCACTTGGCCTCTTAATACCTCTCCGAGGTAAGGAAGTATTATCAATAATGTCGCAAAAGGGAAAATAAGGCACAGGATACGCTATCTTAATTCCATGACAATTGAAACGTTTGTAATTCTCTTAAATAATGTCAATATTGACTAAATAAGTCAGTTTGTGGTTGGGACCCCACGGTATCAGGAAATGTATATAAACAGACTTGTGTGGATCTGTACTGTTTACTAGTTCCCCGGACAGCATTTCTCAAGGTACTGCCTAATTCTTCACATGCCTTCGTACCCTTGTGAATAGCAGTAAAATTCTCTTCTTCCCCAACAGGTGTACATCTTCCATAAGACATCAAAAGTCTTTTAGTTACTATTAAACTTATCGGACAGGCTTTTTAAATGTTTGAGAGTAACTCAGGTATCATAGCTGGTATAAATAGATGAAGCCTCACTGACTTTAGGCCTACTAGAAAGCTGGTCCTACACTTAAGTCTATTTCTCCATTAAGTTCAACCACAAGGACCTGCTTCCTCTTCCTTTTAATGCTCTATCTCAACAATTGTTCATCAATGCAACAGTGTGGTGCAGCGTAAATAATTTAAATAGCCACTATGAAATGTATGTTCAGTTACTTGATTCTGAGAATATGGGAGAAAACTGCAGTTTGTTCCTTTACAAATTAAAATGGAGTATACCACGAGTTATCTACATTTTAAATTTTGTTTCTTGTGGTAGTAAACTAATAAATTGGGAAACACTCAGATAAGATGTTTTCCACATTACACAAAACCTAAGAATGTTGTGACATTTATTGCACTTTTTAATTATGCAGAAAAAAGTGGCATTATAAAGGAGCATTATTGCGTCTGTAAAGTTGAGCACTGCAAAGTTAAAAGTGCTAAAAACCTGTGTATTTTATTTTAGGCCCCTTACATGAAATAATCCTTAATTACCCAAATGAACATCACATTGCCACAGGTTCCGCACATCACTCAGAGCAGTGAACAGTCCTGAATGAATCCGGCTGGGTGGCGGAGGGGGCACTAACAGCTAAATCCCTGCAGCACGTATTGTAGAATTTGGAAGGTTTGCACGCATTAGATGGCTTTCAGATGTGACTGTCTTTAGGCGCACCTAAGGTTAGAAATTTAGTCTTTTATCTATGGTGGTCGGGAAGGGAACTGGAAGGATGAGGTATCTGAGTGCTGCTCAGAGATTTAGACTTTTTCCTGACTCTGTTGCAGAGTTTCTAAGGACTTAAGCCACCTCCATGGTCACTAAGAACAAGTTTTTCACGTATGACTTGTGAGGTTTGGGATCCTATAGGGTATCATACAGTGCCGTACATAGAAATGTCGAGTTGCACACCCACAGCTGAAATCAGTGCGACCGCTAGCCCATGAAGCCCATGAAGGGCTAAATATATGCTTTCAAAATGCAACATCACATAAAGCTAAGTCTTATCTTGTTTGAACTAAGCACTGAAAATTAGTGGCTATGTTTTTATCTCAGTTCTGTTAACGCTCTTCTAATACATTATCCCGGTAATGCCCTCGGAGCCAGCTCACTCAGTTGCCTCTGCGGTTCCGACCTTTGAGTGGGTTGTGCCAGGAGCTTTGCTGGAAGGGCTGGGGCCCCCCCAGGCCCCCCCAGTGCTCCCTGGTGTGCTCTCCAAAATGCCACGCTGCTGGCAACGGCCTTGCGAGCGTGAGGAAGCTGACAAACAACTTGCCAGAGAGGGACACGTGGATCCTTCACCAGAACGTTCTTGCAATGCTTGCTAATCCATCTGTTGTTACATGAAAGACCCACCGCAACTTATAACTACTACCGTTTCTAACACATCTTAATCACTGCCTAATGAAACTGTATGGCATTCCAGAGGAAAGGAACTAATACACGGCAAACAGATCTCTAGATGAAGAGGTGGGCACCTAAGAAAATAGCTCATCCAAACCAGGAAACCCTCCTGAATTGCAACTAGGAACTGAAAGGTTCAGGAAAGAGCTGTATCTCTTCATGAGAGAAAGTAAATCTACTAAATGGAAGTAAAATGAGCAGAAAATGGCTTTTAGTAAGGCAAAGCCACAGAGTGGTTTAACAGAAAAAATTGTGTGGGAAAAGCAAACAAGTCATCTGACAAAGTAAATAAATGTTTACTTTTTGCACTGTTGTGTATTTAGGTAAATGAAACATTTGAACAATATCAATCTCATTCGAGAAATTCCTAAATTACGTATTAAGTGTTTTAGACTGGTAAGTCAGATGCACAGTTTTTGGAGATCAAGGACCCAGAACTGAGAAGACAGCCAAAAACCCTGACTTGAACTTCAGTAAATACACTAGAATTTGCAAGGATGAAGAGCATAACCTAGAGGAGGTTTGAAGTTTTGAGTAGGAAACAAGACAGGCAGACTGAGGTCAGCAAACACAGACAATTCTGCAGAAAGTTTCTAACTAAAGAATTACAAACATAGTGTAGATGCTAGCTGGGGCCTCCTCTTGGATACACTGCTTGTTATATGTGTAAGTGACAAAACAGTTCTGCAAGCATTTTTAGAAGAAAAAACATTGCTAAAAAGAAACAAGATGTATATACCTGTATGCCGAAGAAGAAAAGTCACAGAAACCCTTCAAGGACGGGATGCAATGACTGAGATATTAGCTTGAATGAAAAAGAGAATGTAACTTTTGGGGTGCTAGTGGCAGCTGAAGTTGAAGCAAAGAGTTTGAAAAGAAATCCTAGCCATGGTTAATACCAGCAAGTAAAACTCAAAACACATTGAGGAAATAATTTCTAGTCTGGATAAATGTTAAGTAGGTGTAAATGTTATATATACATATATTTAGTATAAAACTTGTGATTTCAGGGCTAGTTTATGGATTAAAGCATGTCACAGAGTAAGTCTCAATGAGAGAGTTTATACTGCAGGAGAGCAGAACAATCAATAAAGATATGAAGTAAATGTAGATAAAGAAAAAAGAAAAAAAAAAAAGGAAATATATAAGGAGGAAAAAGAAAAGTTGTATTTTCAACCAGAAGACACATGCCATAAATTAAATGTTATTAATGAAGGAACAGGGCAAAAAGAAGTGAAATTAAAAGCTAAAAAGTGAGATTTTCTTCCAGTAAATATGTTCAAGAAATACTTCAGAGCTATGTTCCTGTGGAAAACAGTCAAGTAAAGATTCCCATCAACATGACTGAATTACAACATCACTAAAACATTTCATCTGCTCATGTGTTAATAAACAGTTGGAACTAGAGCTTATACAGACGATGATGCTAAAACAAGAGGCACTGTAAGTTGTTATTCATATTACAATAAATAAAAGCAGAAAACCTATGATAGAGGATTCTACAGCTTTTTATAGCAAAAGTCAGTAGATAATGGCAAAACAGGGGCAGCTCATTACGTTGTTCCTGATGCCTACAAAATGGGCTTTCAGCAAAGGCAGCCCTATAGGAGAAATGAGATGTGACTGTAGTTTCCCTAAAAATGGGAGAAAGCTGACTTTCGCTCTCCCCTAGCAAAACAGCCCGTGCTGGAGAAGCCGATGTTTCAGGCAGTGCTGTGGGCAAAGGCTGAGAAGAGCAACTCAAGGCTAAAGCCCATGAGGCTCTTTGGAGACTTACAAGACAATACAGATGATTTCCGACGTTACTGTTGTCCTTTCCTTTATAAGCTGTTTCTCCTTATTTTACTTAATGTACCTGTTGTTACCCTTAACCCTGAGCTTTCCTTAATCACCAGCCAAGACAGTGATAAGATGTTAATATTTACCCTCTTTCATTAACTATTGCACACAGATCTTCAAACCTATAATCAGTAGGATTATTTGTCTCCCCCGTTCTGCAAGAAAACCACTGTAGCTTCTCGCTCATCTGCTCAGAAACTTCCTTTAATTTCCTGCTAATGCTTGTTTTCCACAGTTACTTTAGTCTGTATGTTTTTATGTCAACAATGTCTTTTTGTGTACATTGCTCTTCCCCCTACCTCCAGTCTTTCCCTTTGTGTGGTTTATAAATGTATTTTGACTTATTCATTTATGGTTAATGTTCTAACCACAATAAATTATGAAAGAAATAATGTAGCATCTGAATATCTGTTCCCAGCACAAAGGTCTTTCCAAGACCCAGGACACAAAACTCCAGCTTCAGCACTGGAGTTGTGACAGGAACAATTCAATTACAGTGAGATTTTTACGTAACTGCTATTTTCCCCCGTTTGCTATAACTGAAACAACTAACCTTTTTCATAAGTAGCCTGTATAGGAATGGAAAGGGCATTACCCTTATACCAGCTAAAAGAAAATTCCCAGGTCAACTCACCCATCTAAAATATGATACCCGTTGTAGAGCATTTCCTCCATGGGGGTCCCATAACAAAAATCAAGCACATTGTGTATCAGTAGGTAGATCTCTCTAATAGATCCTCTGCTCAAATATAATGAAAGTAATCCTAAAGTGTAATTGCAGCAGGCAAATGTCTGCTGTGCTGGATGCATAGCATCTTATTCTCATTTATGCTTAGGCATGCTAACGTTATGCTGATAATGTATAAGAGACATAAGAAAAATGGATATGTATTTCCATTAACTTCAGGATGTAAAGTGCCTTTCCCTCTATGGCATTAGTGGTACCGTGGTAAAATGCTGGAAAAAGTGGCCTAAGTGTAAAGTAGTGTTTGGTGTATACACTTCATCTTCCTCAATATTGCAACATGTTGTACAAGAGAAAACCAAGGGGTATCATACCGTATGACTGACATGGTCATGAGATTTGAGCGTATCAGTAGATAAACCCCATCTCCAAAATCACAGCAGGTGAACAGCTTAGAAGTGAACTTTCCATCAGTAGCTGTCTGAGGGTAAGTGAATTGTGAAATGCAGAAGAAAAGGAATGGCACTGGGACAGTTGTTTTCACTTCTGTCCCCCGAATGCCAGTGCCCACTTATTAAAAAGAGATCCCCAAGCACACCGTTCTTTCTTGGTCATGATGATTTTGTTCAAAAAACATTTCTCAGGAAGTTGTTTACCCCTGTAAAGCTCTGCACATCGATATCTAGCATGGCGAATAAGAGGTGCCAGTCACATAAAACATTTTCTTACCAGGTTTTGCAGGATAGGTTTTTTTCTCATCATGTGGCTATAAATGCCAGCTAGACTTTGACACAGAATCTTCATTGTGGCTTTTCCTCATCTGCACGCAAATTAGCTTCATAATTATAACATTCCTCCAATCCCCTCTCTAGCTGTCTTTTCTTTTGGGCAGCTTGTTATGATACTTTTAATGCAAGTGTTATCATGTGCTGGTTTCTTCTAAAATCCATCCTCTTGTCCTCTCTTTCTGCTACTCCCCAAGATGAGCTCATCTACAAAAGTGTAGATTGCATTTTAAAAGATAAATGGGAAGCTGTGGGTGTCCAGGGCAGCCAACTTCATCTATAGGAATGTGATTAGACTCAGCCAGTGGAAAGTGCAACTACTTAATGCTTCCTAACCTATAAAAGGATAGGGAGCTCCTAGGAGACGTCAATCATGTTTAGAGGAGGTAAAAAAAAAAAAAAAAAAAATTACAATTCAAAGGGTTAAAACAAAGTTGACTTCTGAATCCTTCTTTCTTCCTTTACCCCGGGTTAATGACAACAGGGACTGTATATGTTATGACTTATGGCATCACTTCAGCTTGTTTTCACAGTCTGCCAGTGGCCAGGAAAGTGTGGAGCAATAATATTGCAGTATTTATTCGAAGACAATAAGCAGTCATTGCTGAGCTAGGGAAGCCAGGCCATGTTTATCTTCATGGATTTAGTCAGCTGGGAGATGAATAAGAGCCAAACTTGAACAAGCAAACATTTGCCTTCTTCTCCACAATGCAGCTATTTCACTTTGCATGGCTGAAGACATAAATCTTTCTTCGGTGGCAAGCAAACAGCTTCAGATACATGGCACTAGCTAGGCGTCACAGGACATCAGCTGAATACTTGTGAACCTGAGTGTTCACGAAAACAACCACAATCCATCTTAAAACAAAAAATGGCAACAGTGTTACAACGCTTCAGCAGCAAACAATAAAAAGCTGTAATTCCTTCTGTGAACTGGTCTCTGACTAAATATCAGCTGTAAAAATGACTTCCTATCTATTGTTCTGCTCACAAAAGGAATTATAGGAAATTATTGATTGTAGCAACCAATTGTTGCAGTGCAAATACAGAAATAAGGGTTCCAAGCAGGTATAAAGCAATTTAACTTCTATTGATGCTTTCATGGGGTGACAGGGAATGTTTCAAAAAAACCTCCCATATAGGCTAAAGACATAATGATTTCATTGATATTTTCTTGGTGCAGGAATTAAAAATTCTATGCCTCCTTGGATAGCCAAGTGGTCTCATGTCATAAAGGGTGGAGAATAATATTCTGAGACCTTGGTCTTTTAAGTGCAGTATGGTTCAGGGAGTGTAAAGCTGCTGCTTTTCCACATGCAGTTCCTTGCTCCTGGAGTCATAGCAAGAAGTTGTATTAATCCTAATATTTCCTAAAAGTCTTTCATGAGCACAACTGAACAGCAATGCTTCCCTCGGTCTGCTCACTGCGTGAATCACTCTAATCAGTTTGGAGAGACTTGAGGTAGACTTTCACCTACCACATGTCAGCTCTGGTCACTGTGTACGTGGGTACTTTTGGCATCATTTGCCCAATATAACCTGGCCATCCACCTCTGTGACTCACTTCCCAAATTCCATGGGAAGGAAAACTGGGTGTATGAGTCAGAAATGAAACTATGGCCCCACTAGTGGGTCCCCCAGTGCAGGTTATGTATATACCAACCAGTCAGTCCATTTACGCAGGATTTAAACCACTGGGTCATGCCATGCTGCCTGACTGGAACTGCATATGACGAGGGAAGGGGAGAAATCCGACGTCTCAACGTTATTGCTGTTCCAAAGCGTTGCGGTGAGCTGCATTCATGTTTAGGTAAGCAGGTCTTGTGCTCCCCCAGATATTTTTTTTCCTCACCGGGAGATGTGAATGGCAGGAGGCAGTTTCTGAATGACGACAGTACGGAGAAGGTCCCTGAGTGGTGCCGTGAACGTAAGGGACCCTTACATGGGGGTGCCATCACCAAGCTGCTCTGCCAAGCTCTGGGGACAAATAGGGATACATACTTGGCTGGAGGGGCTCAAAGCAGCCAGAGGGATCCCTCATTAAACCCGACAATCCAGGCGTTGTTCTTCTCACTGAATGGACATTGCAAGTCCTTTGCTATTGACTCCTTTACTGTCAATGGCAATGGAGGGGGGAGGGCTGGGGGGGGGGCTGGAAATGAGGATTTGGCTGTGAGCAAGTCTAAGAATAAATGACATTGTCACCGTGCTCCTTGTGGCAGTCAGGTCTATGCCTCCCCACCTCTCCCAGTTTTAGGAGGAGAAGAGCTGAGGTGGAGTCATAAAACCGGGTGCGTCAGGAACACACCAAGAATCACATTTCATCTTTTTTTCTCGAAGTGGGGGTCCTTTGGTATCCATGCAGAAGCATTTTAACTCAAGCAGGATTGTTTCCGCTACTTTCTCCTTTTAACTTTCACTTATTTACAAGACATTCATTGCAAAGGATCTGCCCTAAGCAGCCAGACCCTCTGTTGTTGTAAATAGTCGGTTGCAAAAATGTCCAGGAGGAGAAGGCAGATGGTACGTCCAGGAGTACAACACAATATATACTGTGATCTGCCTACTGTGTCTTCCCAAACTGTAGGTGAGATATTGTGTGAGCAGCTGTTAGAGATGTGGGAGGGGAGACAGCATGAAATGAAATGGATTAATAAAAACACAGAGAAAAGTACACAGAAATGTTTTCTAGTAATGAGAGTATAAAAACCTCAGCAGCTCCCCTGTACCAAACATAATGCTCCCCCTCACACGCACAGTACATAAAATAGCTCTCCCCAGCCTGTGGGGCTTCCCGCTGCCAAACACACAAGCTAAAGTGCCGTGCTTTCCCATCAGGAAAGAATAAGTGGCCCAGAGCCATTACTGGGCTGTTGAATCCAGGCCGGCATATATGTTAGGCCGTATACTCCTCCTGCATTTTCAAAGTGTTTGTATTTGGAGTTGTCCTCTGCTGGAAAAGAAAGGTGTTCCTTGATAAAGCAAGCTCTTTCCCTCATACTGTATTTTAAAGGAACTGAAGGGCAGTCTCATTCTTCCACCTTCTCCTCCACAGAAAAAAAAAGCGTCCTTCTTTGCAACTTCTTAATCGCTTAAGCAGTGTCGGCAGCTTCAGTGTATTATCCGCAAATCCTGCTGGGTCTGAATTGCACAGGGCGGCATTCACCTGAAGCAGAAAGACGTTCTGGATTAAAATCTTAAAATGAAAAACTTAAAATTTTCTGTTGGGAGTTTGGACCCCTGCGAATGACAAAGTTGAAACCTATGTGTTCTTGGAAGGTAGAAAGCAAAAATAAGAAGCCCCTGGCCTCACTTGCAATACAAAATCTACCCCTTACCTTAAAATGCAACTCACTTCTGGAAAGCAACTCTACCAGTGGCATTATAGGATTCCACACGTCTTGAACTTCATTGCCAGCCAGATTGTTTGCACTTTTTTAGGTCCTGTTGTCATTTGTGTAGATACTTCAGTGCAGGATGGTCCTCAGAATTCCCTCAATATCTCAATATCCGAAGGCTACCCAGGATCTCAGAGCAGACACGGGTCTGGCTGCTCTCTGTCCAGCGTAGGGCCCCAGTGACACCCTGTCTTTGCACCGCCAAGGACAGGTCCATAGGCTCTAACTGCCAGTGACAGAGATACGTCGGGTTTTCACGGCCAAAGCTTAGGGAAGGCTGCTTGGCGGTGTCCAAGAGAGGCTGGGACGCAGCTTGTTGGCCTCTGGAATATTTGCTCTGCAAGACCAGGAAGGCCGAGAAGGTGTAACAATGCATGCTTGCTCACAGGATTTGTAAAAGTGGCTCACAGATGAGGGAAGTGAAGGAAGAAACTGTATGCTACTTATTTTTGGCATTGAGTTGCCCTTTGAGGCAGACTCAAGTGAGCAGACAGATGCAGGGAGAGAGCAAAGTTTCAGGAGCGTGTGAAACCCTCACCTGGCCACTCACAGTCAATGACTTACAGCTCAGGCTGTGATTATGTGATTTCTTGCCATTATTTCCCAGTGCAGTCAGACCAAAGTCAACAGAAATAGCTCCTAACCACCTATATTCAAATTAAGAACTGCTTAATCTCCATTCCCCTATAATTGGTGAAGAAATGGGGCATAACAGCCTAAAAGTTACCAGGCATTTTACATGTTACTATGGTCAATGGGAAAAATTAGACATAAGGTAAAAAAAAAGTTAGATAATTTATGATGTATTTGCATGTCTACCTTCCATTAATTCCTCACACAAAAAAAAGTAGATCTCAAAATAGATGCTGCGTATGTCAGATCAGGTTTTAGGTCTTGCAACTTTTAGTTGACCCGATTTACACTTGATTATCAAATGATAAGGCCTGTCCATGGACAGAAGTTAACTCAGAGTTAAGTACAAAAAATAATTTTTAATGTGGAAGAGGAACATCAATGCACAAGGAAATGCCCAGCATGCTTTAATTCACATTTCGGTTTTTCCCACGCTTCTTCAAACAGGAAGATTCTAGTTCAAATCCTATTTGTGCCACTTTGAAAAATACATCTTTGACTCTTCGTGAAGGAATCTGGTTTGAACAGAGACAACCACCCTTCCACGAGATATGAACTATTTTTCTTTAACTAGCTGGACATCTCATCAACATGGTTTGTGAGCTCAACTGTCAGGACATGGTTTCATTGGCTAGCAGCTTAAGCCCATGCAATCAAATAAATGCAACCGTTGACACTAAGAAGACAAAGAAAACTTAACCACTTACCCATTACTCCACTGATCTTTACTATCTTGTTACAGGTGGGTACTCCTCATAATTCCTGCTAAAAGACATCAGTCTGAAAAAGGAGACGGGATGTCCGTCTTCACTTGTTGTTAGGGCAAAATTCAGAGCTTCTTTTTGGGAAGAGATAGGTCAAAGCTTTATGAGATTCATTTTAGGAAAGAAAAATGCACAGAATATTAAAATACTAGGATGTCACAGATATTTGAAATCCCAGTTCAAGAAAAGACTTCATTGCTCCTAACGTGTGTACCATTAATTGTGGGATCAAAGAACTCAGATGCTATAAATGCAATATTTCGGTTGCCTAATTTAACCTCTCTCTAGCTCTAGCAACCTTATCAGCTTTAGGGCACAACTTTTATCTGAACAGGAATTACAACTGAGAGACAAGATTACCTTCCCTCCCCCCCTCCTTTCTTAAGCAGGTGTCCTCTCACATTAGGAATTGACTGGCCTGTTTCACCCAAGCGGTCAGGTTTGGTTATTTTGATGACGCCTTCTGAGTTTAAACCAGCTCTAAAGCATATGCAAGGAAACCAGCTTTTACTATACACAGTTAATTATTTTTTAACATGCCAACTAAACAAAGCCATGGTCACACAAACCAGACGTGCAGTCTGGTGCACCTCAGTGTGTAGCAGCTAGAAGGCCAGATACAGTCGGCGGGATGAGATCTGTGACGAGCAATATAGATTCGTTACACATGGGCATAGATTCACTCAAGACACACCAATTAAGGCCCAGTGAAGTGAGGTTCTGATTCAATATATTTATTTATTTCATCACTACTATTGAGTAGTTATAGGGGAGAAAATGAATGAAAATGATTTTAAAACCCCACCTTCTCTCTGACCAGGGAGCCATTCAATATTTCCCGGGTCACACAGGCTCTACGGGGAGCGATGCTGGGCCAATTAATATGCGCTCACTGATGGCGCTGGGGTGGGAATGGCTGCAGCACCTGCCAAGAGCTCAGGTGGAAAGCGGCAGCCTTCACCCTTAAAACTGAGGAATGACGGTGGAGACGAATGAATAGAAGTGGGACTGGATGAGATTTCAGCAGGCCACTCGCTATAAAGTAAAATAACGGAACAAGGCTGGACCTAGCATTAGGAACAAGGAGGAAAAGGGTGAGGATAATGGTCGAAAAGCAGCCAGCCTCAGAAGTGTGTTAGAGGGTGGTGGAACAAATGCACAAAGAGGTACTACCTCCTAAAGCAGGAGGGAGATATTGAAGAAACCATGTGTGTGAATATGATCAAGAGAAGACAGCTATTTTGTTGCTGAAGTAAAGTCACAGGTGGAGAAGGTAAACATCATCAGATAATCTTACCAGCTAAACGGCTATCCACCTCTATCTTCTTTTATTGTATTCCAAAACATTTGTCATGGTATTTTGAATAAACTACTAGAAACATTTCAACTGGTCCATTTCTTCTGGTTTTGAATCATAGGATAGAAGCATGGCAAAATTCCCACTGACATGAATTGTGCCAGAATTGCCCTTCTGACTGTTTCCCATCCACACTCTCAGTTCGACAGCTACCTCGATTACCACGCACTAGCATGTTATGCATGAACGTGTTAAAAACCCCAAAAAGTACACATAAAGCAGCTTTACAGAACTTGAATTTTGTAAATATGTAAGTGTGTCTTAATTTTACTTCCAGGAGTAGTAAAAACGATTAAATTGGTTAACTACTCCTATTACTGAAGATAAGCATATGGATGTATAAGTGTTTGTATGACTGGGGTGTAATTATGTAATTGCTATATCTGATGCAATATCACTGCATACCTTAAGGTCAGGTTACATGTATTTTGTCTGTCTGAATGATCAAAGCTTGTGCAATTGAACTCCTAGCTTGGGTGCAATTCTCAGCAACAGCAGTTATACAAATGCTTTTTATCAACTTCCTCGGCTTTCTATTTTCGCGTGAAGATTTCTGCTGTGCCATAGGAAACATGTGAGATATTTCAAATGTAGGATTTCTGCCAGCTGGTGATTTATTCCATTGATTACATTGTCATGTAACGGGAAGAGGCAAACCATTTTAACTGCTCATATAAACTGCAGTGGTGAGCTGGATTCTTATTTAATACAATAAATTTAGTTGCAGCTTTGTACAAGTTGTCTGATTCACTCCACGCATTACTGCTACAGTACATTATATTCACTTTAGTCCCATATAGTGTGTTTGTACAGCAATGGTGACCACTAACTTGTGTCTGTCTAAATAATTCAAAGGGAGGGAGGAACGTGCAATTTGCTGCTGAGTGATTTTGTTTGCCTATCACAATTCGATGTCAATCAGATAGATACTTTGCATATTTAAAACAAAAGTGAGTATAATTTTTCAATCTTCTGTTACACAAGTTGTGCTTTTTGGTGGTTACTTCTTCAGTTCCCCTGCTACTTAGATTTTAGTATATTCTAAAATAAGTCTTTTCTAAGCAATATTATCCAGTAATTAGCACTATACTGATCCACATACAGTATAATAATACCTTATATTTATTATATTATGCTGATTTCAAAGAATTTGTGCCAAGGCTTCTTTGTACATCTAAAGACAGATTTTCAGAAGGAGAGCTCCAGAAGGCCCATCAGGATTGGGAGTGTGAAATGAATAACAAAAAAAGCAGAATATTTCATTTTGTTCTTCTAAAATTTAAGATTCTAAGAGACCAAGATAAGTCACGAAGATCTCTGATCAATATGAACTAGCATAAGTAGGGAAATTACAAGATATCAGATTACCAACCTGTCAGTTCAACGTTTACATGAATGCTTTTACCCTGTTGCTTTTTGCAAAGTAAAATGGTTTGAGAAGTGAGGAATCGTCGCTCGCTAAATCATAATGAAAACCTATACCTGCTTCAGAGTGAAAGCCCCTAAATAGGCTGGGAAAATGTGCACCCCAAACCCTAAAAACTGAAATAGTCTTGAAAGTTTGGACTCTCTCTGCTTTATAAGAACAATCTTTGTTGCTACAAAGCCAGCGATCTGGGGGTTCAGTTTGGTCCAGAGTAGGGTTTCTCAGTTATTGTCAACTACTGCAGCGCTGGGAGACCTGTGAGGTCTTGGCCCTGTGCTGTAAGTTACCCACAGATTTCCTGAAACTCTAGGAGTGTTTGCACCCAGAGCTTTAGATCAAAATTCGCTTCCGAGAACAGTTCCCCTACATGAGAGTGTCAGGAAAGAAGAAAACAGGAGGGACTGCACTTTTGGCAGTCTTTCTTTTGCAGTTTTCTGTAGACATTCCCTGTCCCATCACTTTTTATTGATAGAGAGAAGGGAGCCTAGTGAGCCTGCAGCATATACTTAGGTTCTCCTAAAGGAAAAAAGAAAGGAAAAAAAAGTAAGATGGAAAAGAAAAAGTTAAAAAAAAAAAAAAATCCAACAAAAAACTTGAAGTGTTTTCCTGAGCACCATTCCCCTGGTAAGTGTTGACCCTACAAAAGGTTGGGGCTCTGGAGCCAGGCACCAGCCAATCTTGAGAATGCTTGGTTTAAATTTTTTTTTTTTTTTTTTTTTTTTTTTAATCTAAACAAGGCGATTTCCCTCCTCCTCCCCTTTGTCTGATACTTTACTGCACATTACATTATTTAGAAAAATGTCACTAGAGGAACACTCTGTGTGGTCTCATAAAATATTAACGACTCCTGAAAGAAAACTTGAAATCAAGATGCTCTTTCATGCTGGGGTATGTACTCTCTTTTGTTGGCTTTTTTTCTTTCTTTTCCCTTCATGGAATCTGAATTGCTTGGCTGTCTTTCCCTTGATATGAGCTGCTCTTTACATTTATCATATTCGCCTGGAAGAAGAAGGGGACTTCAGGGAACAAATGGTGTGATGCTGGTGGTAACCAAGAAGTGACCTGTCTCTGCAGCAACAGCTTCTGCAGATACTAAACTGAAGTCCTGTGCAGTCATTTATTTTTAGGCTAATGTCGATGAACAAGAAAAGTGAAGGAGGGGAAGGAAATAAAAAGCCAGAACTAGCTGATTTCTCAATCAAACACAGATTTCTGGCAATGACTGATTTGCTGTTTTAAAGCATATCTGAAGAGACAACAACTGGTTGTAATTCTTTTAAGGAAAGGGAAAAAAAGAAAAAAAGTACCCACCAAGAAAACCTCCATGTAAATTGAAAAGCAGTCTGCATAGGGGAAAAATAATCTGACCGAAAACTAAAGGAAAGTAAATCTTCCCATAGTAAAGGCCTATAAATTTAGAGGTGGACAGCAGTCCTGAGTAAAGAATACCGACATTTTAAGTGAAACATTTGCTGGCAAAGTGGCCGTCGAAAGTGGTTATTGAACGTCTTGCGAGAGAGCAAATTGTGGACTAGAGGTCTTTCTTATATTTTGTAGCAAAGCCAACTTCCATTGATACCACCTCGATGTCAGCCCCTTTCTGCAGCCATTTGTAAAAAGGCTTGTGATGTGAGATTGACGACTTAAATACTTCATCAATCAATGCTTTAGCCAATGTGTTGTTCAGTGATTGGTGGAAAATTCAAGTAATCCATCTTACCCCATCACCCTTGTTCTTTATTCTCTTCAGGTATTTTCATTTTTCCCCCCCTCTTTATTTGTTCACTTTCACTACAATCTGAAAGAGAAGCTGGGCCGGGAGGGAAGGGCCTGCTCCTATCTTTGAAAACCTAATCAGTGCAGTAAAACTCGTCGGTGCAGAGTGCTACTGAATTAACTGAACTTTTAATGATCCTAGAGGTGGTCCTGGTGCATGTGGACTAGCAAAGCGCAGGGTAAGGCTGCAATTTGTGCCATTCTGTCAAATTAAATATGTCAAACATCCTGAATCATTTATATAATCAACAATAAGGCACTTATTTCTGCTGAATTAATCTGCTAAGTAGCTTTAAGGAAAGAAATAGGTATGACACAAAGCTAAACAGCGAGTGTAAAGAAACAAAAAAGGGTTTAGGTTATTCATTTTGGCATAATGGAAGGACATCCTTTGCTCAGGGAGAGAATATCCTTTGCATGCGAGTGAATATTTATGTTGATATCTGGTACTCCTAATTTTAATCTCAATAAGGATTTAAAATCTTAACTGCCTACTTGAAATTTTAGTATAGATTATACAGCCACAGCATAGGCTTTATAGCAATCTAGATGAATAGGCTTTATTCATCTAGATTTTGCTTTTGCATCTAACAAAAAATGTCTCTAACATAAAGGAACATCTTCAATTTTTTTTGAGGTATAGGTGATGGTTTTCTTAATATATTCTTGTTTTATAGAGAAACACAAAAGTACAAACAAATACTGGTCCAGAGGTACGTGTTTTTAAAGGCTCGAGGAGGCAAAGCATTTATGTGTCCACTTACTGTCACGCATATCTATAGATTATTTCTGTTTGCTGGATCTAGTAGAAGCGTTTGCTTTTTGAGTTTGTTTTTGTAGGAGAAAAAAAATTAAGCTACCTTTAGGACAGACCTGTCATAAAATTTTTGATTTGCAGTGAAAAGAGTTTATAAATGTTTTATAAAATAAGTATTTGTCTTCAAGTAAGTGAAAAAGTGACAGACATCTCAAAATCTGGCATTTCAGTGGGAAATTTTAGCACACATTTTTAAAAGACTTTTCATTGGATGTTAATTCAGGTACTGGCCAATATGAAGGCAGAGAGCCATAAGCTTCTAAAGTTGGTGTCTGATTTATTCTGAGTTCCATGCATAGTTTTTTTGTTGAACATTATCTTGATCACACCAGTTTGAATCAGGACTGCAGTCAAAAGGGAGAGAGCAAGTGAGCAGGAATCTAAATTACACTGGCTACTGCAGAGGCCAGGCAATCCACTCATTCCTCATTACGCATTTTTTCAAATCAACATGAGAAAGTCTCCAGAGAGTAAAGCAAATTTTACGACACTATTGTTTCCTTTCTATTAGTTTATTTATTTTCCGCTTTCAGGAATTTGGCTCTCCAAGACATTTGGGTATGTCATCTTGGGATATTCTTAATCTGCAAACTCCCAGATAGAGGCCACAATCTGAGCAAAATACCCTCCATGTTTGTCTAGCAGCAAAAAAGTAGTGAGAAGATAACTTGGGGCTAGATTATGACCATGTTTATATCATGATTTAGTTAGTTTTACACAAGACAGACCTAAGCCTACAAAACAAATTTGAGATCGTTCTGCACAGAGTGCACATAAAAGAATTAAGAAAAATGAAAGAGAGGAAGAACTAATAAAGAACTGAGAACTATGAAACCAAAAGAGCATGAGAACTAAGAGACAAAACTTTTTAACCGGATCCATGTTAAAATGCTGTACAGACTCAGTCAGTATCCAGCAAGACATTATTGTATTATTAAGCATTCCAATTTTTTGAAGGTTTTAGTGTTGGAAAGCCAAATTAGTCCAAAAAGTTCAAAGCAAAATAATCAAAATAAAAATTTTCATGACTTGTCTTGTCCCATTATCAGGAGAGTAACAAAAACAGGCCAGGAGGGAAGTGGTTACTCTTCCTCCACACATTTCACCTTTCATTTCAGAGCTCCCAATACAGTGTATTGCTAAGTTGATGTTTAATGGACATTTGATACTCTTTGACCTGAATAAAAGCAGATTTCTTTGTGTGCACTTGTGTGTTCATAAATGAGCTGCTTGGTGAATCATTCCTGTCATTAGAAGGTAGATAAACTGCAGGGAGGGAACAAAGTCATCATTTCTACCTCTGTGAAAATGATGGGGGTTTTTTAATTATTAAAATGCAATTATTTCCATTATTGATGAGCGTGATACTCAGGACAGCATCAATACAAACTGTCCAGGACACACACTCACTTGGATCTCAGGCTGGTCTGGCTGCAATAGAGTATTGATGCCAGTGTTTGTTTCACTTCTAATTCACATAATGGATGAGGACTTAAATACAATCCATGGCAAATTAGTACCTAGGAGATTGGGTCTATTTATTTATTTATTTAATGTGTTTATTTTTGTTACATGTGAGCCCTTCCACGATACCAAAGTAGGAGACTTTCTGTATTAGGGCAATTAATGAGCACAAGAATTTGAAACATAAAAGCTGATTAATATTTGAGGTACCTTATCTAGTCTCTAAGAAACTAGCCACCAGTACAGGTGTCAAGTTGCTTTCTAGCCCCTGTACTGCGCACGTTGCTTTAATTTTCCCCTATAATATATAGATAGATACATGTTTGCATGCATGCCCTCATTCATATGCCCATGCACTTTTGAGTAAAAAAAAAAAAAAATGCAATTATTCCCATTTTCCAAAATTGTCCTGCTGCTTGTTTCACATAGCGCTTGCAAATCACACCGAGAGACCGACAGACACTCTTCATGTTTTGGCTTTGGCAATGCAGACGTCGCTTCATTCTTTTGGACCCGACCCATGAAGACATGCGGCTCTTAAAAGTACCGAGGCTGAGGAGGTTGGAGCCTTTCTGGGTGGTCACGGCAGGGGCAGAAGGGAAGCTGGTGGCCTCCGCTGCCTCTCTCCACTCGGTCAATACCTTCCCAGAGCCTGTCCCGTCCCTGCTGCTCGCTGCTTAATCATTAACAGGTTGAAATGAAATGCCCGTAAATGTGATTTATCCCACGGGCCCGCAGTTCATTATACGGGCATTGCAGGCTTTTGCAGATATGCAAATGCCTCACATGTTTGGACGTCCTTCCGAAAACTTCCATGCCCCGTCCAGCAGAGAACCAGGTCAAATGCATGCAGGAAACCTGCACCGGAGCTGAGCGCTCCTGGCCCTGCCCTGGGATGGACACCGCGGTGGGTCAGACCCGAGGGTGCCGCGGTTTCCAGCCTCCGTGGCTTCGTTTCCGTGGGAATCAAAACCCAGGCTTTTAGGGCAGCAAAAGGACCGATCCCAGGCCACCCTTCCCAAGACACTGTGAGCCACATGCCCTCTCGTTTTGTGACAAAGCTTAGCCCCCCCAGCTTATAATTTTTTAAAACTGCAACCCCCTCTCCAAGAAATTGGATAGCGACTCATATAGGACCTCAGTATGATGACATTTACTCTTTTCAAAAGGCAACTAAAGACGCATCTTCCAATAAAACAAAGTCCATTTTTTTCCTCTATCTATACTGCAAACCTAATATAGGTCTTCCCTTTCATGCTTTCTGCTACAAGTTGAAAGCATCATCTGTACAAAAGCAATGACAAAGGCTGTGTTTGACCAAACCCCTGATGTAGGCAGGTTTTCTTATAGGCAGGGGATTTGGTTAAATGCACAAAAGCAACAGGGCAAAACAACCAGTACAATACTGTATATCAAGAGTAATTAAAAGCCTTCATTAAAAATGTGACAACCAAATCATTTTATATTAGACAGAGAAACCCCTATCGACATTTGAAAATAATGAATAAACAGAATGTCAATTCACTAACATTTGCTATTTAGACTTTGATGCATACTCTCAGCTCTAAAATCTGCTCCTGGATACACACAGGAAACTCCTATTGAAGTCAGTTGGAGTTGTTTATGTGTAGTTGGCAGCGAATTTTGGCCCTCAGACATTTTTTAGTGTTCATTTGAGTACAGGCTAGCGTAACCCTCAGTTTAACCCTCTGTTTGAAGGCATCGCTCTCACTGGATCCAAACGTCATGGCTGCGGACGTTCTCTTGACACAGACCATACTAGTTCCTACACAGCTTAGGCAAAACCGGCAATGCAGTTACCGAGTTCCCTCGCTGTGTAGGAATTTATTACTGATATAGACAGGTAAGCTAGAGCAGGTTGAATTTTTCCTCTCTGCTATTGCAAAATCTGACCTCTAGTATTGAGAAAAAACACCGTAGTAGTAGTATTATTATTATGGCAGCCTTTAAGGTCCCCTGTCCACGATGGACGACGTTGTCATGGACGTAGCAGAGATGTACTGTCTCACAACAGAGTGGGACAAATGAGGAGGAGGAAGGTGCTCAGCAGACTGGAGTGCGAGAAGCAGACCTGAGCACCGAGGCAGATGTGCAGCAAGTGCATCTTCTGTACATCTCCCAAGTCTCCTTTCCCTAAGGATTCTCCTTAGATCCCATCTCTGCCCTTCGCTCCCCACCTTCCCAGCCCCCAGCCCAGCTCCTCTCCTTTCCTCTCACAACCAGGTGGGTTCAGCCGCGACAAAGAGGGAGTTAGAGGTGGTCGGATGCTGCGACCTCCGCTTTCGGCTCTGCGGCTCGCTCATCTGGTGGGCACACAGGGCAGAGCCAGGGAGCGGCAGGGCTGCCTGCGAGCAACACGTGAAACACTGGGGGAAGAGATGAAACCTCTCAGGAGCTCCGGGGCTTTGGGCGCAGGTCTGCTCCTTGGAAATCTGGTCCTCTCGGTGAAAATGGACGTTGCATCCACCCTGGCAGAGAGTTAGCTAGAAAGCAATGGCAGTGCCTGCAGATTAGAAGGGTTCTTCATTATGCATGTAAACGATCAAAATAATGCAGCGTGTAGAAACCAAGTGGCAGTCACACGTTTACAGGGGAGCAAGGAGGACAGCCAACGGCGGATGGTGCTGAGTTCTGCCTCTCCTCTCTGCTCCTCCCTCTCGAAACGGTGCTTTGGTTTTTCCACCTTCAGTCAGCAAGCACTTGAGTACGTTTAGCGCTACATGTTTTCCTTTACGCTTCTCCCCGCCACATTTCCAACGAACACAGGCGCGCTGTGCTCGGCAGAGCGAGAAGCTAGGGAACCAGCCGGACAGTTTTGTGCATGATCAGCAATCATCACTTTTCTTTACGAAGCAATACAGATTTTCCCCGCCAGGAAACCCACAGGCATTTTTTTTTTTTCCTGTGCTTGGAAGCCTCTAGTTTATCTAAGCCTCCCAGGTCTGATATTTGATGTCGATGAGCCATAACCGGTGTAAGCACATGCCCGTGGTTCACGGTTTGCCGGAACATCAGTGCAGGGCAATGTGACACAGCACTTGGGGCACTCTTGGATGTGAGATGTCCCAAGAAAAAGTGTGGGCTACTTCATATTTACTGCTATAGCAGCCCCCTGAGTGCTTTTCCTACTCCAGTTACAGTCCAAGGTTTTACACATGCAAAGGAATAATGACTTGCTCACCAAAAGCAGTGTTATGCTTGTAGTGGTAGGGGTTAATACCATTTTTTCATAAATGCTTTTAACTTTAGCCTCATTTTTAGGCATGAGAAGGAGCTCTGCTTCTCTCTATGTGGGGTCCCTAATATTAAGAGTTTATTTTAAATAATTCTCTGGTGTAAAATCATATCATTTTCATGGCAGTACTTCCATTGGTGTTAATTGCTATACACTTAAAGCAACCCCCAAAATAGAATTTAAATGCTCAATTTTTATGTCTTCATCTAATTTTTAATTCCTGCATTTTAACAAGTACTAGCCAACGATAGTTTTGCCATTAGATTTAATGGTTAAATTTACAGTTTTAAACTGTTTTTATGACATCCAGCTACATCAAGGTGACAAGTCTACTGGTAAAACAACAATTTAAGTACCGCATTTACAGTCAAAAACATTTTTTGTCACTCCCAAATTGACAAATTTCAATTGCTCCTTATTGTTAAAAACAATTTCTAAAATTACACAGTGAGAACATAACAGTCTCTGTCACTGTGTAATTAAGTCCCTTGAACTGTTTGCTATATATAGAAATACTGTATTATAAAGTGTTAGTTACCGGTAAAAAAAATTACCAATTACATTTATAGTGAAAACCATTAAATTGATTTACAGCAAAACAGTTAATTCACTGTGTTTGTGCATAAAACTGCTAGTAATGTGGCAAAACCCATAGTTTTCATTTTGAACTCTGCAAACTTAGGAAAGTTATAAACAGAAAGATACAATAAAGCTAATGAACATCTGAACGCTTATATTCGATAAATGACTTTACATTTAGAAAATACTTCTGCTGGAGACACAGTTTCCTGCTTTCCAGCACAGTGCAATTCTTTGCTGTAATGAGAATTTTTGAAAAGAATTAAGAGGGGTCTGACTCTTCCTGCAAGGGTCCGGCTCGATTATGGGCTAAAATACATCTTTATTTCCAACTTAATTTCAAGCGTGTTCCAGGGCTTTGCTGGTCTTGGTCTCATCAGTGTGGAAGGTAGCTGGCATATATCAGTGTTAAATACATTTTCTATCAGCATATGTGAATTTTTTAATATGTTTTCTTTCATAGCTAATAATGAATATGTACATTCCTCAACATTAATTCTGATGTTGTATATTTTTAGATGTCACTATTAAGTATACAGATGTTATTTCAAAGTTCAGTTGAAATGTAAAAGAATTATTTTCCATTTTATGTCTCTTCAATATACTATAATAAGCCAGTAGTTATTTACCAGTTTGTCTATACTGCATGCACAGAAACAAAACAAAGCAGTCTGGCATATAACTTTTACTCATGGCAAAATAAAAATAAGTATAAGCGAACAAAAACAATATCATAGCATAACAAAGTAAATCCATACCTGCCTTCATCATAAATATTTTGTTTGCTCTTAGACATCGTCATCCCCTCCTAATCCATTAGACAATAAATCAGCAGCAGCTTTTGGGAATGTTTTTTACCCAGAGTGAAAGACTCCTAAACCTTGTTGGTGAAAGCAAGTCCTCGTTACAGTCATGGGGAAAGACATCTTTATTTCGGCCTGACCTAGAGTGAGTCAAAATCTTTATGTTCCTGAAATGCACCATTTTGTAGCTGCTGCTCTATTAAATAAAAACATCAGTGGCTGTATTAGCAGAAAAGATATGTGAATTGGCGGGTGACTGTACGTTTTTTATTAATAGCCGTTCTGCCCATTGTTTACAGTGATGACTTCTTGCTTCCTTACAAGCAGGAAAAAGAGAGTCCCCCTTCTCTAATCAGAATATAGCAGGACTCAGTATTTGCAGCCACAATAGCTGAAGACCTGATGTTGAGGTGACAGAATAATGTGCAAGACGCAGATATTTGGCTGTCTTTATACAAACATGGAGAAGCAATGAAGAGATATTACAAGTGTACCTGCTTTCTAACTTAAAAAAGGGCACTTTAATTTTTTAAGCATTTGCTCACTATAAACTTGAACTTGCAGAAGACAATCAACAGATTTACTAAACGAAGCTTTTCCCACCAGCCCAAGTCATTCACCAGAATGAGAGAAAAACGTCAATGGTTTACTTGTTTCCCTTTTAATTTCAGATCTGGAATTGTTTTTCCTGCATAATAATAGACGACAATTAATAAAATCAGATTAAAGACCAGCCTATAGACGCGATGTCTGCTTGTGAATCATTGGTATAAAGACCATGAATGAGGAGGGAAAAAAATGTTATGATTCTGTCCTAACACTGGTAATGTACGTAACGAACTGTTGAGCACAAGGCACAGACATGCTGAGAGTTATCAGCTCTTTCTCAAACAGCAAAGGCACAGACCGCCTACTGCTCTGGGATGCTGCTGTCCTACAGGCAATTTGAGACAAAGGTGAGTGATTCATTTGGAATCCAGATATTTCTCAACAAAACCTTCGATACTCTGGGACAGAAAGGGTAATTACGAGGAGAGTGATAGGGGCTAACAAGACCAATACTGCAGCTCATCTACTTTGGCAATCTCCAGTTTTCAAAACCCAAGTGCCATTATGCTCGATTGTTCTAACTAAGGAAAAAGGTTGTGGTAAATGTTGACTTTTTGTTATCGGCCATTTTCCCTTAAAGATGAGATAGGTTATATATAATTTGTTTGGTATATCACGATCATTAATGGATGAAGCTGGTTGAAAGTGTCTATACTAAGATGGAAAGAAAAATACCACAATCAGCTAGAAGAAAAGATTAAACCCCACGGAAAATGCAAATTATTTCCTTCAGTCAAAATTCAGAATGAATTTTACTAGCTCTGGAATCATGTCACATGCAGATTTTTAATGAAAATGAAAGTAAGTAATTTCACTTACTTTAAAACACTGAGACTGGCAGTAACATAACATCATTGTCAAAAGAGTATGTTGGCCTGGGCTTAAATCATGCCTATTTTAAAGTGTAAAAATTAATAGCAATGCATCTGCTACAGACATCAGATTGCAACTCAATGAGCAACATATAAGTGCCTGTTTCTCCTACATTTTCTAGGTACAAACTACAATTTCACAAAATATTTTCAGGTTTAGCAAAAGAGGGACCAAACCCCTGATATTTTATTTTCTTGGAAACGCATTTTTTACATAGTCTCATCTTTAAGGTATGACATGAATCAGTCACTGGCTTAAACGATGCATGTAGTTTCAACAATGTAACTTAAAATCAATGTCTCTAGCTATATGAAGTATGGAAAGGGTTACATTCCAGCAAGCTTTATCATATCAATTAATGAGCCTTTTCATGCCTTCTTAACTCTTATTTTACTATAAAGTTTTAAACTAGAAATCATTGTGACAAGTTAATGACCTCGAGTTTAATGTTTAAACTGGGACGTTACTTAGGTCACAGCATGAATGAAAACAAAAATCTTTTTATAAACTTCCTCCCTTTCGGTGCCTGCAGCCTGTCCCATTCTGTGCCTCCGTGGGTGTCAGCTGGTCCTTGGCAGTAGAAGACATGTTCTTGCATTCTCGGACTCCACGGTTGTCACCTATAGTGAGGAGAACAGTTAATCCAGTACAGCAGTGCTGAGTTCTTCACTAGTTACCCAGATCTGTTGATTATGCTGCCCTGATGGGCTTGTGATTTCACTCATTAGTTATACAGTAAAAAATTTGAGTCCTTTCAAGCGCTACAAATGCCAGCTCTAACAGAGGCACAAGAGCTTCAAAGCAGATCAAAGCTAACTTTTCTGGCTCCTGGTGTCCCTCACAAAATTCCTGATTTGTGTATGTATGAATGAGCACAAAACTGGAAGATACGAGATTGAACAAAAGAATTTAACCTTTTGGTTTCAGTGAGGGGGGAAAAAAATGTGGCTGAAAAGCTAAGGTCCATCCCATGCAGACCAACAATCCAGAGTCCCAGAGTCCCATGAATTCAGAGATTTTTACCTGCATGCATAGTTTTCTTTTGCACGTTTCTAAAATGGTAATTTTCATGGAATGAGCAGCTTTTTCTCTCCCTAATATCTGAATTCTGCAAGAATGCTAAGGGTTTAAAATGAGATTGCTCACCACCAGTTTTTTCTGTTTTTCTAGCTGCGATTCAAGTTGGAGCATCAGTGATACGGTATCCTCTTCAGATACTGCTGTGTTTATTAGCTTTGGCTCATGCTGTTGAGCCTTGGATGATATCTCCCCGTGCTCTCCGAGCTATAGCTGTTAGCTGCTGACCCTTGGCAGGGAATGCCTGGTAGTCCAAGAGGCAGCCCTGAAGCCCTGCACATGTCCTCTCCCTGAATCCGTGTGAATGGAGGATGCGGGGAAAGGGGTCTGCACAGCATCACTTCTGAGAAATCACCTCCTCCCACGCTTTCCGAGCCGGAGCACAAACGAGGGGGATGCTCCAGTGGCACCGATTTCTACACGTCAATGCCTTTTCCTTTACCCACGCTGACTAGTTCCTTTTTGATCTTCATGCATTTTACTTGCAATCTAATATGTCACAGAATATCAACAGACATAATTAACCGAGGAGTTGATCCTGCTCTCATTCAAGTCAAGAGGAATTTGGCTTTGAGTGAAAAGGGGAGGGATAAGATGAGGTAGGGTCAGAGGTCACCCAGTTTACAGAAATTTATCTAGGTTCACTTTAAAAACCACATAAATCTCTCTCTCTTCACATTGGGGATAGACAGCTAGAGGAAGTAAAAAGCGTGGCAAAAGATTTGCAGATAGCTTGTCATCTGGGGGCAAATGTAAAAAGAGCAGAAGCCCCCCCCAGTGTAAGTTTTTTCCTGTTTCCATCACTTTCTGGTTTTCTCCTCCCCTGTAAGTTGTAGAAGGAAGAAAAAACAGCCTGTATTCACTCTAAGATTATTGCAAAGTTGCAAAGTTCGGAGATGCCCAACAGACTTCAGTGAGGACCCTCTTGGCATGTCTACCGCAATCATGTCGTGGGATGCTCATTCCTCACATGGCCGAAACCCAGGTGGCTGCAGTTCACGTGCCAGGAGCCCATCACAGGGGTGTACCTGCATTTCAGAGGGGTTATCAATCACGGCAGGTGTCCTCCCTACTGTCACCAGAGGAGGTCCAGGCTGTATCTACGCTCCGCTCCCATCACGTGGATGGAAGCGCAACTGGTTCGCAATGGGGGAACCCACCTTTTCATGGTATGATGGATGCACATTTGGCCTCATGAAGCTGGGGGGAGACCATGCATCCCTAAAGGCCACAGGATGGAATGCGCTTCTGAAAATGTTGTCTGGCGCAGAACCTAGTCCATCCCAGTGCCTGTGAGGCTCTTGGAGAAAGACAGGAGGAACACATGGAACACTGCCTCCAGCAATCGACATCCAGCCTGCAGGCTGGGGGGGGAGCTACTCTTGGAGTAGCTTGATCAGCTATAATGTTAGGAGAGAAAAAAAAAAAAATAATTAAGAATTGATATCCTGTAAGAGAAAGGATGAAGGACTGATGAAAAATTTATCTGTTTATGCACCCAATCTACTACCACAGCACAGGGTTGTCTAGTTTATATTCAAAGACAGAAATGTCACAGGAAAGGGTGATGTTTTCGTTCTTTCTCCTGTGCTCCCTGCACCTTTCAAAGTGTGCACAGTTTATGGAGGACAAAGTTTTTTATTTATATAATAATATAATATTCATTATTTCTACAATAATTATTTGTATAATAATTATCTCATTCCTCAAAACATCCACCATATTTTGCTCTCACATCTACCAGCCTTCCGATGATAGAAAGCCAAAACACAGCAGCAGCAAAGACAAAGCCCATGATATGAATGCAGAGGCACTTTGCCTATTGAGCATTTATGAGTATGTAGTATCTGGCATTTGAAGAATCTTTTGGCACGCTATTCATAGAAAAAAACCAGACGCTTGAGAGACGGAAGTTAAAAAATATATTAAAAGACCTGATTTTCGCTCCAGGCTGGTTTCTGAATGCTGTTCAATTTACATCTGTTTAGTGATTTATTTAATAGCTGTGACTAAAATAATAATCTGGAATAACTACAGAAGATTAAACCAAATTTTGTCTTGCAGATATCCAAGGATAACCTCATTATGAAACAGCAAAAGCACCCCATTTACTATGACATTAATACTATGATGATCGGGATAAGGCTACTATAAGTTTACTGCTTTAATTTTGGCTTTAAAACTTGACTAAAGGTGCGGCGCCTTTGCTGAAGCACTCTCCTATTTGCACAAAGTGTATTTATGTCCACGGGCATTTGGCAGTGCTAGTGGTCAAGGAACTGTGGAAACTGCTGCTGTCTGTGAAATTTTACTTCAGAATTTCTTGTCACTTAAAAAAGTTTCAGCCTTGTCACATGTTTTCAAGGCCACTGTAGGACAGCATCAGTACATACTTCTGAAGTCTGCCAGGGGAAGATGCTGATTACTGTAAAAGGGAAAGGTTTCCTTGATAGGGGAGTGATGTGGAGGGGAGAGGGAGTGAAGGGTCATGGTTTAGCACTGAAATGGTTTCCAGGCTTACAACAGAAAGTACTGAGGAACTTCAGGGTGTGCTATAGGTATTTCTTTTTGTGACAGGACACCTATGATATAATTACACTTTCTTGACATTAGCTCTTTTATTGGAGCTGGGGGTTTTCCTCCCTCTGATTAACTAGGAAATTTTTTCCTAACAATCATTTACTGTTTTTTTTAAAGGAAAGACTAAGTAATCTATAAGTAAAATCTCTTTCACCAGGGAGAGTGAGTTGTTCATGTGCTGTTTCTCCATTTTCTGCCACTACATGTTTTCTGTTTTGTTCACTAAAAGAAGAGGGTGGTGAAGCCAAGAAAAGACAAAAGGCCAACCCAAACAGAAAAAAGAAATGCCTATTCTTGCTCCTCCCCCTCCCCCCCGAAAATACATATTGAAACATACAAGCCTTTTGCACCTTGGAAAGAATATACTCTATTTTGTCAATAAGCAGTTATGAAGGAAAGTAACCGATTAGCTTTATCCTTATTCTGGTAGATTCAGCTCTGAGCCAGCAGCAACACAATCCAAAATAATTACTGCTGCCACAACATAGGTCTAGCAAGCACTCAAAACGCCAAGAAGACCAACCCTTTTTATTTGTTCATAGAAATTTGGGCCTTCTGTCTCATGGACGTATCCACTGGAGCTGAAATTAGGAAATCCAGTCCCACTGCAGACCTCATGTGAGGAAAGAATTGCCAGTGTAAAGGGAGTACCGCAGCACTGACAGGCAATGCCCAGTGTCCAAGGTCTGCAACGTCTTTGCTTTTTACTTCTTTCAAAGATTTATGTTATATGTTTGGTAGGACAGGACAAGTCAAATTTCATCAGCTTAAGTACATCTATTGTTTCTCTAATTTCTTAAATTTGCTTTCTACTCATTTATTTCCTTTCTCTGCATCAAACTGTTCAATCAGCTATTACTGGATTTGAACTCTTTGTTTTAAAGCAACACGTATTTCAGTCCATATTTGCTGTGCAGTAGCTCAGCTTGTTCACAACATAAACTGATGAAATACATTTCTCTTCCAAAACACAAGCAGGCTGCTTCTTTTTTTTTAAAAAAAAAGAAACAGGAGCCTAAAGTCAAGGGCAGTAGCTCAGAATAGGCCTGTAACGTCAAAAGCATTTGATCTTTCCTACTTGACAATGTAGGGTCCATTGCTGTTACAGAAATACAAGAAAAATAGTCCCAAACTGGCAGGAGGGTACTTCTGAGATAACTGTGAGCTTTTGGTAAGAGTGGTCCTGTTTCTCCTCAGCTGAGACCTAACTCCTAACCCATACCTGTGTGGTAAGAACATATGGCAGAAATTTTGCAGGTGAAGTGGGCCAGAACCGTAAATGTTGAGTAGAAAAAGGAAGGACTGTCTCTCTCACCTTCATGAACAACGGCACTTTTGTCATTTTCGCCGTGCCCTAAATAGACTGGATTCAGTAGCTTTGAATTCATGACATTCCTTCTCACACTGCTCTCCGGCTCATAATAAGCTAGTAGCTTAGCAGTCCTTTTTTTCTTCCCTTTTTTTTTTTTTTTTTTTTTTTCCCCTTTTTTTTTTTTTTTTAAATTGGCTAGGAAGGCAGGCAAGCTTTACAACCAAAACAATCAATTTCAAGCTGCCGAACCCAATCAGGCCGGTTTGAGAGTGACCCTTTAAATTGAGTGTGAAATTGGGAGATGGAGCTCCCCTTTCCTACTCCAGAGCTGGTGGAGAAACCATCACTTCCTTTTGTAAGTGGGTGCATTAATAGTTGTGCTGTTCTTGCAGACATTATGTGCTAACAAAACTATGTGTGCCTGGTTCTGTAGCAGGTTACAGGGGAAAAACAAAGCAAAGGCCATCTGGCTCCACCAGTTTGTATGTATAATGTCCAGATACTAATGCTTAATGCACTTGTAAACGTAAGTTTTCTCTCTCTCAGGGTCTGATTTTAATTTGGGTAATATTCCCGTTAATAATAACATCTAATTACAACATCCATTAAAAGTTAGTAACATTAATTTAACAGGGAGAAAATCTAATAGAGTTCTTAGAGCGGTATTGGCATTTTTCCATTAAATTAATGTTACAAACTTTTAAAAGGATGTCTTAAATAGGCATCGTTAGTGGTGGGAATATTAAACAAATTAAACTCAGGCCTTTAATATGAGGTGGAAGCCTATTTATGAATCCAAGCAAAGGTGTCTGCTATGCCTTTCAGCCCATTTAAAATCTTCAACAGGAAGCATAAGGTTGTGCAAAATTCTCGGTACCTAAGTTTCCTTCTAGTAAAGGCTCAGGTGAATGACAATTTTTTTTTACAGTATCTCTTTTGCGGGCCGTGTGGTCCACATGTTCCTTGCTGGGCTGCTGCTGGGTTTTTTTTGTTTTCAACAATGATGTTCTGGCCTATTAATTTTCCTCCTGTTGGTTATTTTGTTTTGTTTTGGGTTTTTTTTTTGTTTAAAGAGGGTGATCATGAAACCAAAGGATTAACAGTTCCTCCTACTACTAGCCAGAGGCCTTGATAGTTTTGAAACAGACTCACGGGTTTGGCTGAAGACTGGCAAATTGTAGCAGGGATATATAGGTTCTGAAATGCATGTCCTTGACCAAATCCAGACCTATCTGCAACAAGGCAGCATGTACATTTTAAAGATGAGCCTGCTTGGATGGCCAAACCAAAACTGTTCAGAGACTAATTTTTTAAAGATGATTCTTGGTTTACAGGCTGATTACAGACAGAACTTTTTATAACGCAAACATTGGATTACACAGATTATATTCCCCTTGAGGTGAGGACAAAAGGAAGAGGTATATAGCAGAGAAGTTAGGCAGATGCTTAGTGTAAGACTGGAAGAGGATCAGCAGGGGTCTGTCTGTATTTTGTGCCTCACGTACAATACGAGCTTCTAGCATGGTCTGTTGTTAAATACTTCAATACAAATACAACAAAATTTAATACAGCAGCAGTGACAGTGAAACGAGCAGAGCAGAGTGGTGTGCTCAGACTCAGCGAGGTTTAATCCTCAAATTTTTAGCCAGCACTTTGCTGCTCTGAGGTTTTCTAAGTAGACATCAGCAAACACACCATATTCAGAGTACCTGGAACAGATACCAGCATAGGACCTAGACATGAGCAGCTTGTGTTTGACATCTGCGGGCTTGTGCAGCCCTTCTGACTATATACTGTTAGAGACTTATTAAATCCCTATTTAGGGAGGTCTGATCTAGTGTATATACTGAAATAGGCATGCATTCAGGCTTACAATTCTTCACAACTCATTGTATCGTTCATTAGGCAAAAGGCTAAATTTGTTTGTGAATTGTTTTTACGCTTACCCTTACATGTAGGCACCCTTCTCTTACTTGCATGTTTGCCTGCACGGCTGGATTTCAGCCTGTGATGCCCAGCTGTTGGGCACACCACATGGGCTCCTTTCTGTCTCCTGTTTGGGCACCAGAAACACTTTCCCACAGTGCAATGTGCAACTAATGAAGGACTGAAAGAAGTGTAGATTAACAAGCAGTTTATAATCTCGCTGCAGCATGCATGCTGGGTGGCCCCGTGATGAAAACCTACCCTACTGGCTATTAGCCCTCTCTAAACTGGTGTGGGCAGGACGGTATGACCCTCTCCCAGCATAGGGTTGTGCAGACCCCAGAGCCAGGATGTGAACCTTCTTGTATCGCTCTCATCAGTCTTCAGGGCTCACTAGCACTACCTAACGGTATATCTTCATTTTGGGTTTTTCCAAGCAGACCCAGTGTGATCTCCTGCCTACGCACAGGGCTGGCACACACAGCTTTCGGGGGGTGCTCACAAGTACTTCTTGCCTGGACACCCAGCCCTTAAGGAGCAGAGGCAGCTTTGCATGCCCATCCTGAACGCATTTTGCTCATGAAGCCCAGCCAACAAACACGAAAACCCAAGAAAACAACAACAGTCACCTAACCCTGTTGACTTCAGTGTTTGTTACAAATACTTGGAGGTGGGAGAGCTGTCTGAAATGTGAACGGTTATTCCTGTGAGTCAAGTTGTTCATTTCTCAGACAGCCACAGTATTTGACTAGTCCTAATTAAAAATAATAACAGTAAAAAAAGGATTAAGAATAAAAAATTTAGAGCAAAATCAGTATGTTATTCAAGGAGCATCAAAATATTACTTTAATGCTGAAATATTAAGTATAACAGCCAGGAAAAAAATAGGAAAAATTATGTTTCAATTCTGGTCAGTAAACTGAATGACAAATTGTAACAAATGAGCTTGCAAATAGTGTTTTGTTTTGTTGTTTTGTGTTTTGTATTTTTTTAAATCCTTTGGTATCTATTTAGTTACACTTTTGAGCTGAGATGAGAAAAGAGGTTTTACATTACCCGAAAGCTGAAATACTCCAGTGTCCAAGTAGTTTAGTGATACTGTTTGAAAGAGGAAAAAAGCGTAGTATGCCATTAAGCAGATTGGTTTTCCTCTTTTGTTCCACAATAAGCTGCTGTTAGTTGGGAAAATATACAGCCATTTGTATCATCCTACAGCCAGAAGTATAAGCAGCAATAATATAGTGTAAATTTATAACCAATACAAGGTTACAAGCAGACTGTAGAGATGTATGTTACCTAAAGCAATTAGATTATTATTGTAGCGGTATTAGAACAAAATCATTTACAGTGTTAAGGTTTTTTTAAACAAGAACATTTTGCTTCTAAGCTTTCTCCTAATATTCCCCAATATATTTTACTTAGAATATATTAGTTAAACTAAATCATCAGGTGATTTTTATGCTAGTAATTTTAAATATTCAAGACTGAAAAAGAAAAACATGTAGAGCCATTGTAAGGGCTGTTGTTTGCTTTTATACTTCCCCCTGTTATATCCAGACATTAACTAAAAATGATTCAGCAAAGGATACCTCTATGTGCATGTTTACATACCTTCACATATGGCTTCAACATGCCCGTGAGACACAAAGAGTAATGGATAAAATCCCTAAGAGCAACCAGTAAACAACCAACTATGCTGTCCTCCCTAACGCAGGTTTTTCACAACGAAGTAAAGGCATTCTTACGGCACCTCCACAACAGGGATTGGTTCAATCAATAGGGATAAGCTACTGTTAATTAGTCTGATCTACTTTAATAACTTTATTCAGAAGGAAGGAGGGGGGGAGGCTAGGGGAAACTTCCCTGCTGTCAGTATTATACCCTGTAGAGGGGCCTTATATCAGCAATTCAGTGGGAGGAAGTCATGTGGAAGCATTTCTGTATTGTTCCCATGAGCATTCATCTCCTAATTTGCATTAAACTAGTAGGGAGTCGACACTGGTTTGGGTCCATACCTGTAAATCTTCTATTATGAGATGAAAGTATTAAAGTGCGGCTCTCAGACAAACTTGCTTCCTCCCCAGGTTGAACAAAAGCCATCTCGAACGCAAATAAGATTAGCCGTAGTGTTTGGTGGGGGGATGATTTTGGTGCGGTTTTGTTTTTAAACCGCGAACTTGTCTTACGCAAAAGTACCCATCAGCCTTTGCTGTCTACCTAAAGACTTCAGTCAACCCACCCCCTTTGCCAAAAGAAGCCCCGAAACCACCGAAGCCCCCCACCGCACCCCGACCCCCCCGCCATGTCCTGCAGCAACGTGTGTTAGAGGAAGAAAGGCAAAGCAGCATTCCCACAAACATTTCCATTGAAGGGAAAAATTCTCCAGTTGTGTAACTCAGTGCCCTATTGATTTCCAGAGGATTACCTTCATTTACTCAACATGCAGTGCTGGCCCAAAATGTTCCCGTTAGGAAAGTTTTTAGTTTTCATAGCCGGATTTATACCCGTATATTCCTCAGAAACCGAATCAGTCAGACCAAGTCAATTAATCTTTTTCCCTCTGTTTCTTGTGCTACTATCTCCATATGTGTTTGTGCAGTTTCTATCTCTCCATCTATCTATAATTATACAACTAGAGCTTGGCTTGGAGGGCAATAGCAGTAAACTATTGTTCAAAGGAGATTGCAAATTGCTTGGAGCAGGGAACTGTCTTCTTAATTAGTCTGGAAAACATCACGCACACTTATGGCATTATAGGAATAATAAATAATAATAAAAATAGTTCCTGAAAGTGGGTTCATATTGCCCAAAGGCAAAGGCTGGGCAGCTGTTGGGAAGATGATGGTTCCCAGCAGTAAATATGAGTGGATAAAGCATCGGCTCCAGGAAGGATCTTGTCAAGCTGCAGATTCCTTCCCAACCTGATACCTGACAGTGCATCTACTTCAGGTATAGTCACTGGAGATATTTTCTCTGATAGGGTATAAAGTTCACTCTGCTTTTAAATGACAAGGTAAAAAGTGAGAAGTAATAAGGTAACTTCCCAGACTGAGCTGAGCAGCCTGCTGCAGAAGTGTCCTTGGTCTGACCTTTATAGGCTTCTTTTTTTTTCTTTTTTTTTTTCTTCTTTTTTTTTTTTTAAGCGAGAAAGAGTGCAAAGGCAATCCAGCGAGAGTGCTCTTAAGGCCCAGCAATATAGTGACAGCCTTTGGAAACAGCTGTGCAAGGAGACTGACAGATTCATCAGGTACGGTGTGGCCCTACTGCAGGTCTGCCTCACTGAAATGGTTTAAGCTTTTTTACAGCTGCTTAACCTAGGGGAGAAAGGGAGGGGGGAGAGAGAGGCTGGGAATTTCACTATCAGAGGCTGCAATGCTCTGCTCTCCCGTGAGAATACTCCTGGAGTCTGATCTGTTTAGTAATGCAAGAGATAGCCTGCCTATTAAGGCCAAACAAAGGCTATAGGAAAAAAAAAAAAATAACCTGCCCGAATACAGCTTATTTGGTGGAATTTACACATTTCTGTAAATGAATTAAATTGCTAGATACTGAAGTGATGTATCTCAGCAAAACCCATTCATTGGAAACCAGCAACAAACATAAACTTGGAGCCAAATCCTGCAGACCTTATTTAGTGATTACTTAGGCAAAGCTCCCAGCAACTTAAATGGAAGTTTTGCCTGAGTAAAAACTATTAGATTTGGTTCACCATGAGATGGTATAGCCCACATCCAAATATATCTTCACAGTTTCTTTGTTGTTCTGTTTCTACCTGGAAGTATTCTATAAGCACTTTTGAAAAAAATGGATTTATTTTATTTTTCAACTGAGGTAAATTCATGTAGGATACCTTAGACCATTGCAACCATCCCTGACAACCTGTGTATTTTAGGTGAAGCTTGGAATCCATGGGTTGAGGGAGCAAATCTTCCTTTAGCTTTAGGAACGGCCTGAATTTCCCCCCTGTATATGAAGGAGATTAGAAGAATGGCTGGTTAGTGTCTGAAGTGAGCAGAGCAGAAAAGGTTGCAGTGAGCTTTGTTATGGTCCTCTGCTGCTATGAGGCTCTGATTTTGGTGGCACGAAATAGAACATTTTCTGACAGCTCAAACACATCCACCTCTGAGGTCTCACAGACTATTGCCTGCATTGCCTTTTGCCTATGGGCATAAGACCATGCTCCCTTGATGCAAACCCTTATTCCCCTGTGATTTAGAGATATCGTAGGTCGTCTACCTGTTTGCATGGATTCAAGCATGAGTTTTACCTGAAGCAAGCATAAGCTGGATCCACCTGCGTGTCTGCCTGCCTCTCTTGAGTCCACAGTTGATCCCCTGGTGTGCTGCTGCAATGCCCCACGGCCAGGCAGAGCTGGCAAGACCCATTCTTCTTGCTTGACCTTTGCAAGGTACCGTGACCGCTACCAGTAACCAAAATACTGGCAGGCACACTGCTGCCAGGAGGAGACAGGCCAGGGACCATATTAGGCTTTAATCCTCTCAGGACTTTACACCTCACCTTTTTTTTTTTTTTTTTTTTCCCCTTGGATTTACATACCTTTGCTGTTGTTTTTCACCCATGTACATCTTTTGCCCGATATTATGGGAACTACAGTGCCTTTATGGCAGGTGAAGGTTACCTGTTGGGTCCAACTGCAAGTTCCTTTTGTGTAGCTCCACAGGAATTAAGATTTAGCTCATGGTATTTTTCCTAGTATTACTGACCAGCCACAAGGACTTTCAAGGACATGTGCTCAAATTCATATTTCACCAGTTTACTTTTTCCCCCCATCTAGATCTTAAATGCTGCAGCTGCTTGTACAAGTGAAAAGGATTGAAAATTGAGGGGAGTGGGAGAAAAGCTCAGAACTAATATAAGGAATATATAATCTTTCAAAAGTTCACATTATTCTCCTGGAAGATGTTAGATTAGATTCATTTCTAATCAAAAAAGGAAAAAGAGAAAGTATTACAACAGGCAAGATGTAGAGGATGCAAAGGACACTCAGAGAAAGAAGAGGCTATTTCAGTTCAGAGTACATCCCACAAACAGTATGATTATCCTCACTGAAAGGAGTTTTTAACTGTTGTACAAGAAGGGGAACAAGTGGCTGAAGGTGGAAGGCTGGGACAGAGACAAGAGTTTCTTAAACTCTGGCTTTCTCGATGGGGTAAAAAAAATCTTTCATGTGAGATTAATCTTTAGTCAAAAGCACTTTTCCTTAAGGTAAATAGTTTGTATGTATTTGAAGGCAAAACTACAAAGTTGCAGAACCCCATCACTTCTATGCAAAATTCTAGAAAAATGCAAGACATGAGATGTAAAAATTCCAAAGCCTCTGTGAGGCATGTCATTTGTTCAAGCTGTTATAGACTGCTAAAGACTGAATTCTAATACCAGAATCTAGATCAACAGTAGCTGTACTGAGATATAGCTAAAACAGTAATTAATACAGTTATCATGCTTATTATTTTGACTGCAGCCTTTTCTGTATGGAAAACACTAATTGTTTATCTGTGCTTATATTAAGACAGCAAAAAAGTCCTGTCAATCTCACTGCCATTGTTACGGAATCATTTCTGACAGCAGTTTTTGTGGCGTATTTTGGGAGGTAAATGCTACCTTGACAATAAATTGATTTTCTTGGATAATAATAATAATGAATCTATAGGATATCCTGATTAAAGTCATAAAAGCAATAAGTATAACATTACTGGTAAAAAGAAGAAGCCAGCAGCCTGACTGGAGACTAAGAGTGAAGTGCAGATTTTTACTTTTTTAATACTCAAAAATGTATTTATAAAGTAAGCACTCTATTTGAATGACAGAGGCACATATAGAGGGCACCATCAAGGTAGATCTACAGAGTTCAGTGAGCTAAATGAAGACAAACCAAGATGTTTGGTGACTGCATTGTGAAATTCAGTATATTCCGAGCTCCTTTACTGAAGAATAACTCCTCCTTTGTCTGGAGACTAAAAAAGAAAACAGAGAAGCAAAACAGATTTCTGAATCAATATTAGAAATCTGTGCTATGGGTCTGATAAAAAGCTAAAATGCTAGCTACTTGTTACCAATATACTCAGTGGTGTTTATATTTTATTTTCTGAATAGCCAGATTATTGTCATACTGTCCTGGTTTCAGCTGAGATAGAGTTAACTGTCTTCCTAGTTGCTGGCTGGGGTTAAACCACAACACACCCATTTGTTGAAAAATCAAGAACATAAGTGCTGGCCCTTTATAGTCATATTGAAGACAATGTCCCCCCCCCCTTGCCTCAAATATTACCCATTTTACACATGCTATGAACTGACCACTCCATGTTTTATTGCTTTGTCTTTCAAAAGAAAGGGAATACGGGTTATATAAGTCAGCTAAACATTTCTTGTCTTTTATATTGGAAATAATGTACTTTTTGCATTATTTGGAGTTTTAAGCAAAATTTCTTGAAGTTACCATTTGTTTTATCCAGATACAGGCTTCCCAGTTGACCTCAGTCAACTGAGACTGATTTTCGCAAGAAATAACAGCAAATGTTGCCAATTTTGCAACAACTGTTAGTATATTCCTTCTTCTAGGTAAGTGTATAGACTGGAGTGCTCTGTTGAGTGGTCTCAGAAAGGTCATTAAGGGCAAAGGATGATATAAACAGTCATCTAAAAGCATGGCAAATCAATCATAATTAACACTTGGAGGTACTTCCTGAATACAAAGCCCCTGGAGGGAAAGGTCATTGGGAGGGATCACTGGACAATGTGCAGATATGGGAGCAAACAGGTTTCCTCGCTCCAGGCCTCCCTTTTGGTTGATGAGTTCCTGCCCTCGCTTTCAGTGCTACCCGACGCTGGAGCATCTTGGGGTGCTGCGGGGAAGGGAGCGGGGCAGGGCAGGTGGGACACTCCACAGCCAATGATCTCTGCACGCCTTCAGATTTCTGTCACCTCAAAGCACGTGCTGGATGTTGTGTGTACCTATCCTCAAGACACCGTAACAACCATGGAACACCCCGTTTCCTTCCCTTTCAAAGCCAGCGATGGGGATTCTCACGGTTCGATATCAAGCACTGCAGGAACTCACTTTTAAACTTCCGTACAACTAGTCAAAGAATCAACTGTCTGCTTGAGCCCCTACAGTGAGGTGGGCGTGGAAGAACCCACCTTGCAAATCCAAATGGGTTCAGGCCAGAGGCAGAACTGAGAAGGTGCAATGGATAGGCAGACCTTCAGAAAAAAAGTTTTCAAGCACTTAACTTTGCACATAAGCAACTATAAATAGCAGTTGGGCACCTACCTTCCTTCACGAGGCCCTGTCCACCTCTCCCTGTGCTGCACAGGCAGCTATGACTAACATCTACAAAAGCCATCCTGAAGCTAATTGGAAAGTCCAAGGAGAAAGCTGTGTTTTAGAGACAATCTTTAAAGTATTTAGGCACAGAAGCCGAGATGTGTAGGCATTTATTGGCCACCAGACCCTACAGTCTGGAGGCATCTGCAGCAGGCACCTAAACCAGCCTTTTCTTAATTCACCTGTTAATATCTTTACCTGAAACAGTAAGAAGTGCAGGAAAAGGAAATGAATTTCCCTCTCTGAGTAGTGAGAGTTATTTAATTAAAGAAGAAAAAGTCTACACCCCTTTTCTTCTCTCAGACCTGGTCCAGCAAGTTATGATACAAGAATGTCTTCCAGACTAAGCCCTGTGTTGAAATGCCCATTTTGTGCAGCTTCTTCGGTCTCACACGACAGAGAAACATGCACATAGCTAGAGCTGTCAAGAGCTATGTATGCCCAGAAACAGACCCTTCAGCACACGGGATATGTTTCTGGCATCCCCAAGGCCATACGGCAGTCAGAGTGGGTGTGAGGGGAAGACTGAATATGAAATAAGCATTTGTTTACGCAAAGAGTGCAACCCAAATGCCTGAAATCCAAACGTTTGAATATGCGATGGACCTTCGTTGCAGATCATCAATGAAGATTTATTGCAGGACTGAAACCACAGACTTGATCTATTAGATGAAATCAACAGTTTCCATGTAGATTAGACGTGAGACAAAAGTACAGCATAGCCAATGCAACAGAGATACTTTTAAAGTTGTGGTCACAGTAGGTCAATTATTTAAAGCTTCTTTTCCGGAATAAATTCATTTGCTTCTGAAACTAAACACAAACCCAGAACATATGATAGATGATGTGCTATTATTACTAGAGGCAGAAGTCCTGGGGCCTATTGCAGTAGATGCCCACCACACACTTAGTGACAATTAGTCTGTGTCTACTTCATCTTACCGTCCTGACTAATTAAATACTAGTGCCCGGTTTGGTAGTAACAGCACCTGAGCACACACCGCTGCTATTCCCCTTAACCTTCACCCTCCTCAACTCAAAGCCTGACTGGGATCAAATCCAGCAGGATCTGTACCTAAGCGGTGAACGTAACATGCATCCATGCCACTGCACCAGGAGTGTCGGGCTTTCACCTTCATTAGGGGAAAAGTAGTAAGGCAAATAGTGGGAGTAGCTACACCACAGAAGAAAATTATAGTTGTGCCAATGGAAAGCTGGAGTCTGCTCTTCACTAGACAGATACTGTTGTGTTGATGGCCGGCATTACTTCATAACTGTGGATTTCCATGAACTATTTCAATATTCTCAGTCTGATCATGGACTGAAACAAGGTTTTTGACTTCAGCAAAATTTAGACTGAATATGATTAGTTTTCAATAGCTACAGCAATAATGAAGCATAGCAAATGAAAAAAAAAAAGTGTTTGACACAACAGAATTAACATTCTTCACATAAGAGTTATCATAGTATATGCTCCTGATTCTGTTGGCACTTTCTTCTGTGAGCTTCACTTTGAACTCAGTGATCACACTGAGTGTATCACACAAATGAAGCCTAGCTCCACCTAGATTCCGAACAAAAATGCATTTACTATGTAACAAACCCAATGTATGCATAACCAATTTAAATGCAATTTAAATACTATTATGGGGGTGAAGCATAATTAATTTTAAAATCATATTTAAGTGTTTTTTAGTTTGTGATCTCCTGCCTCATTTAACGTGAAGAGAACATCACTAAATCATTTACTTTGCACATAGGGGAGGCTTACTTTCTGCTGAAGTATTTAGCATTTTTATTCCTTTTTGTTTTGTTTTTTTAAACCAGAAGATTTTCCACTGTTGCCGTGATTACATCGTAAACTGTTTAAAAGCCTCTGTTCACAAAAGAATCCTGCAGGAATGCTGAAGCTCTGACTCACTTCAATTTAGCAGCTTTGTCAAATTTCTCTAGCTTGAAACATGATGAAACAAATTAGTGGCAAACATTCAGTGTTCTGCTCTTATAAGGCCTATAAACATTTTGGTTTGTAGACATCTCAGCAATCTGAGCAGCAAATCTCAGGCAGCTGAAATAAATCCAGCCAGTGAGTTTAAAGGGGGAGATTTTCCAGCAATGAATGGTAACAGATCATGGTGCATGATGGTCTCCGATATGTGGTGATGTAGCATTACAACAGAGACACATAAGTGGAATTAGCAGCTGTAAACAAGTAGGAGTTGAAAGGTTACAATTACACAGATGAAGCCTTAACATTCATTTATTGGCCAGTGGGTACTGTACACAAGCGTGTAGCATCGCACCACCCAGTACTTAAGCCTCGATAAAAAGCACGTTAGTGTGTATACAACTTGCCATCTAAGCTAGCGGTTGACTGTGATGGAATCAAAGCACAAACATTAAGACATTTTCTTAGCATAAGATAAGCACTTTTCTGGGTTGGGTCCTCAGGATACTCTTTCCCTGAGGGTAAAAAGCATGGGCCAGATTAAAAGACGCTGTATGTGGCCAGCAGTTGCTAGTTTTTGCTGCATTGTAGTTCACATCTGTCTCGAAGTTTATCACATAGGATGGCTGTCATGAAAACATCGTAATTTACCAACAGACAGACTTTCTCATACTCGGAGCACACCCCCCAGAATGAGGGCCCCATAGGGCACAGACTGTCTCTTTAGGTGCATATAGATGATATAATATAGTGATGGAGAGGGATGCTTGTGCCAGCTCTGAACAAAGAACCTCTCAGGTGGGTAAACTAGTCCAGAAAAAATGCCATTCAAATGCAATTATATCCAAAATAGATCTGCTATCTTACATTGCATTGCACAATGGAGCAGATATCATTCAATATATCCTTGTACAGTGGCTAGCACAAAGAAGCCAAGCAAGCTCCAGTTGCAATGATCATGCAAATGATAACAGGATCTCAGAAATAAGGATACTGACTGCAGTTTTCTTGCATGGTACATACTCAAAGCAATGCCTCAAGAAATGGTGCCACTACTTGAGCCCAGATGATTCACTTGAAGTGGTACCTAAAGTAATAAATGTATATTTTTTCTCAGCACAATTCAACCCTATCCTGCCTAATAGGACACAGACCCCATGGGCAGACTCAGCTTGCATACATCCCTCTGTTCCTAAGCGTCGTGAAGAACGAAGGAAAGTGGGGAGAAGGATCCTACCACTATGTGTCCTACCTGGCAGCCGTATTGGCCTATACTCCTATGTTGTATCCCTAAAGGTGTGAAAATACGTGCATGTCATTAAACATGCCATGTACATAAAACAAAATTTTAAAAAAGCCAAACCTAAGACAAAACCTGCCCCAAACAAACAAACAAAAAACTCCCACTCATGCTTTTCAGAGGATTTCTGCACCACAGCACAGAAGACAAGATTTATCCCCTGAAAAATGTTGGAGGCAGACTATTTCTTTTGTCCGTAGTACCTATCCTACTGGGAATATTAAGGGCAATTCAAAGCTGTTGTCTTGAACATGCACGGGCACAAATGTCTGCAGATTCAGGCAATCCACTTTCTGCTTGCATAGATTGCTTTGCACAATATATATGCAACACTGAAGAAACCTCTTTGAAAATAAAGTCATCAACAAACACACCAAGCCTTGACCCTGCTCCAGTTCAGTCTTCCAGCACATTCCTACTGGCTTCAATAGAACCAGGGTTCCCTCCATGGTGTTACTCAAGAGCATTCACTATGCCCAGTGAATTGTCTTATTCATCCTCTCTCTAAAAAAGTACATGTAAATTAGAACCGATATGGAGGATTTTAACTGTACTTTATGCTGCCTTGGCCTATGTCCCCACCATTTCATTCACTAAGTACGTTTAGGCTCAGTACTTTGGTCAAACTGCCAAGAAAAGTCTTGCTGCTGCAGGAAGCAGAGATGATGATTCATGAGGCAGCCCTCTTTCCTCCCAGCAGGTCTGAGTGACAGGGCTGCAGAAGTTTGCTATTTTCCAGATGAGATCCAAGTTTAAAGAAGATTCATTCCCAAGGGCCTTGCAGCATGCCTCACAGTGTTAATCCTGGTGTCCTGGCCAAACTCCAGCCTGGGTGATTATACTGTGCCTGTTGAAATTCTCTCTGTAGTCTCAATTGGATAAGTCACTCTTCCAGCTCCTAAAAACTGCTGTGTAATGTTGTTAACGCATTTCACTGGGAGCAGTACATTTCATTAGTGTTTAAAATATCCTCTGTATTTCAGGACAGCAAATACTTGGAGAAGTGCAGGATGACCAGAGAAATCGAGGAATTTTTCAGAATGCTATTTTAAGTAGGATATGTAGCACCTTTTCTGTGGGCCTTCACGTTTATTCAGGCTGAGGTTACGTGTTTGGTTGCAATGCTGCATAGCCCTATTAAGAAGTCTGCAATACTACCAGATCCTCAGTTCTACCCACTGGTTCCACTGGGCCACACTGCTCTGTTACATGGCAAAGTAGCTCAGGGAATACCCCCAAAGAGATGATTTCCTCTTCTGTAGATTGCTAGCTGAGCAAGGACTGAGCCAACAATTGTGCTGACACAACATATGGGCAATTATGGGGCTAATTAGATAGAGAATGCTTAAATCATCCTTGCTACAGGAGAAATGCCATGTAACTTGGCCCTAAGTTTACTAGTGCAGGAAAGAGGGAAGGCTGGTCCTCCTATGAGGACATCTGCGAGAAGCAGTAGTCTAGCAGAAAGGATGGATTTTGGTCACCTAATTGAGCAAAATAAGAAAACATTCACCATTTGAATGCCTCTAGCTGTAGCCTTCTGCATGCGGGTTTTAAAGATAACATACATCGACTCAGTCAGTCAATGACTTCTGCACTGATTGGAACAGGTCAAGTTAGAGTCTTTCCTTGCCCTGATGTGGAGAAGTGACAATATGAAGCTGTTTTCTCTCCTCACGAGGGTAAGGGGTCTGGTGGTATACTCATTCTAGAGACAATATCTAACCTAGCAAAATTCATAATTAAACCGATAGTAGCAATAGTCAGCACTTGTTGCCATTACAGGCCTGGACTGAATTCAAACCACAGAAAAGAGAAAACCCCTGTGAATATCCTGGTGGTCTGTATTGAGTCAGTTGCAGCTCAACGCAACAAGCATTAGCACTTTTATTTGCAAATCATCATATGGTTTAGGCCTTTGGAACATGACTACCTAAAAGACAAATGTTTTTTTTAACATCACATGTCCACAAATACAAGGTCTAATTCAAACACAATCTATTATACTGGACTTCATGACAAGCATAATAAACTGTCATCCATCTCAGTAACTACACTCAGAATTTTATAGCAGCAGAAGTTACCTGCTTTGCAACACTGTGTGTTCTTGGGACACTTATATGTGAATTTATTACATCTTCCATGCAGTAATACCCTGACTTGGAGGACTGTGTTAGATTTTTATATGTCAAAGCATATTGGCCCCTTTTCGAATTAGATTTAAATGTTAAATAGTCTCAAGAATTCATTCTGTGCTCATTTCTTTTCAGTTCAAGACGGATTGTCCAAATTGATCATACCACAAACATACTCATTAAAAGAGTTCAACATTTATGATGCATCATGTCAAGCAAGGTCATGATTTAATGTAAGTTGATACATCATAAATTAAGAAGCCAAGGAAACAAACTCCTGAAGGCCAAGGAAAGCATATATTAAAGAAATAGTCTGCAGTGATCTACACACAAAATCCATTACTGTCCAACAGTATATGTGGATGTAAGTATAACTGTAAACTAGAAGAATGTGTGGTATTTCAAAAGGGAGAATTGGCAAAGCTGAAGGCAGCTATGAGTAAAATAGAGTGGGAGAGGAAAACCAGATATGTAATGATGGTATAACTGGAAATTGTTTGATTTTGCAACATTGGGTTTTTCAAACTGCACAATACTGTAAACCTGCAGGAAGTCTGCTTCATTTAAAATTATCCCATCAAATAAAAGGTGAAAAAGTAACATTTGAAAATGTACTAGAAATGGGGGAGGGACAGGAAAGAAAGCGAGGAAGCCAAACAATAATGGCAGCACAGCATTTCTATATTCCATAGGATACAACAGTGGACTACACTGTTACAGAAAGTGATGGGAAGTTTCCTAATCTGAGTGCAGAAGAGGCAGAATTCTGGATTGCAAATGTGTATACTTCTGTCTTTTCGAAAAGAAAAATTAGTGCTATCATACTATCTTATAAAATAAGGAAACATTTTCTGTTTTCCTTTTTCTAAGTGTGTTTACAAGTTCTAACGAGAAGTAAATATTTTAAAATTTGAGGTTCTGTACAAATTTCATCCAAAAGTCTTATAAGAATTGGCTAAGGAATCATAGGAACTAGTAATACAGACTTAGTAAATTTTGGCACACTGGGGAGTAAGAAAATCCTATCAGTTTTTTAAAAAAAGTAAACTTGGAAGAAAAAACACTGAAAAAGATCTGGAGATCATATTAGGCAATAGCTGGTCATAATAGAGATATTCTCTGTTCAGCTTCATGACTGCAATGGTAAATGCAAATCCTCAATGTAAAACACAGAGGAAGGGAGAGGTGGAAAAAGGTAGGCTTTAAATGCAAGTAGGCAAGGGACATTACTTATGTTTTGGCAGGCCATTACCAGCATATTCTGCTAAATCCACTTCAAAAGTAGGCTGATCAATTTGAAAGGGTTCAGAAAAGGGTCATAAAAATGACTTAAGGCCTGGAAAACAAATTCAGGCTATTCCATGCAGATTTTAAACAAGAAGGATGGTTAACTAATAAAATATCCATAATCCCTGTGATGCAAGTGGGCCTTTGAATCTTCCATCAACTCAAATTGCGAGCAGTTCCCTAAATTAGTAGCAGGTTAATTGTTGGCACAGAAGCTACTTCTGCGATGCCCTGAATAGGGATGGTTCACCCTTCACAGCCAGCTGGCACACCGGTACAGGGATATACAGTGCTAAAGTCAAAACAGACAGTGATGAAATTCAACCACACCGTTACTTTTATTTCCACAAGTAACCAATGACATTAGCTCTCTTCCCAGAATAAGGTTGTTACAAGGGAATCTTGTCCTTCTGCTGGCTTGTTTAGGGGCTGGGGTTTTTTTTGGTGGGATGAGGGAGGGGAATGAGGGACAAGAGGAGAGTTGTGCATGCGACATTTGTGCTAATTCTCTCACTCAATTCTGCGTACATGTGTGGGTTAAACATCTACGTCCACACAATCTCTATAGAGGGAACTGGTTTTGCACTCAGGCGCACCATATTAAAATGCGTATGAAAGTGTAGATTACATGGCTTATGTAACAATCTGTTTTGCTCTTAGTCATAAGATGTGATCTCTCAGAAGAAAAGCCGCTGCAAAATTAGAGTGAAGCGTATGCTGCTACTGAAATGCATTTTTGTATAAACATATGTTTTCGCTCACAGGGATCTGAGAGATCTTCAGCATTAAACTTTGAAAAATAAATCTCAATAAATTTACGGATTTTCTTAAATACACGCATTTTTCTTAGTGTACAGGCTATGTGTATTTATGTGGGTAATCTGTCAGGAAATTCAGATTATATGAATTTCACTCTCAATGTTCTGAAATTTGCAGGTGAGATATTACTCACATCACAAGGAATGTGATATTCACATACGAACCTTTTTGTTTCCTTTTTGTAATCTTTTCCATATCACTACAGTCATTTGAGAAACAGAAATTTCTTAAAAAAAAAAAAAGTGTTAATTACATAAGAACTGCTTTAAAATTTCCCAATTTCCTCCTTTAATTTTTATTTCCAGGCAGGGGTGGAACAGATAGTCTTCTTTTATTCAATCTGCTGTTTGTGAAGCTGCAGAAAATGAAACTTTTGCCCTGTTCTGAGTAATTACTGGCCACCTCGGAGCCCTGTTGAGTCAGGTTACAGTGTGGAATACCCATTTCTCAGGAAACCCCCATTCCTCCCTCAAAAGGGGCCACTCACTGAAAATCCCTTCACAGTCTGCTACAAAAGCTTTTCTGCTATTCTTCTTCACAATAATATATATTTTACCCTTCTGAGATGAAAAGACGAAGGGGCTCAAGCTAAGAAAAGTTGACCAGGAGGCTGGTGACAGCAGTCACTTGAGATCCTTTCAGAGATGCTCTCAAGCATAAATATTTAATCTCCTTCGTTCCCCCTAGTGTGAATAATTTTTTTCCCCTTCAAGTATCAAACCAAAGTTATTGAAATGCATATAACCCTGATATTTGATCCATGGCCTCTAAGGGTCAAATACACACTGACCAAGCTCTTAAAGCCTGCAGAACTTTCAGGTGGTCACTTTGCACACACCAGCTCATCAATCAAGCAATAATCAGCAGGACAAATGGGGGAAGATGCTGGTACAGACTACTTAAAAGGCCTGGGCAGCTGGTCCACTTCAAGAGTCCCCTTTATATAGTTTCAGCCTTTAGCCCTCCATGTTTGAAGGGAATTAAATACACTTGTTAGTTTCAATAGTTTATCCCCACATCTGTTTGCATTAGCAAACAAAACTGTTCTTGCTTCAGCATCCCTCTTCTAACTTTAGGATCACTTCTTCTGAATTTAGAAGTGCCCTGAAAACACTGTAGCAATTTCAGTTTTCATTTAAGGCATGCCACACGTCCAATCCCCCTGCCCCATCTTGCCTTTGTAATAACTGATTTGGTAGAAGCTGAAGGCAGAAAAAGACACATTATCCTAAATATCTTGCCCATCACAGAAACAGATTATAATAAAGCTCATTGAGTTCATTTCCCAAAATAAAAAAAAAACATTGGTGTACACATATCTTGAACTGGGCTAGTATTTATTTTCTTGGGCTGTTGGTTGGTCGTGTTGATGACAAACTAGTAGCAATTCTGAAATGTTGATTACATCTGTTTATCAAGTAATATGCAGTGATTATTCTCAGCTTTGCAATAGAGCAGGATGAATTGGTTGGCAGCACAAAGTATGAAATCATTCTGTCTCTCACCAAGGAACAAGCAAAACTGACAACCTCCTCCACTCCCAGTATGTCATAATTAGAAATTAGAGCTGCATCAAACTGTTCGCTACAGCTGTAAACTCTGGCAAAAGAAAAAAACCCTCAAAAACTATCTGTCATTTAGCTAATAGGTTTCCTATTTACTGTGAGCATGCTGAAATTAGGGATTGGGCTTTGGAGCAGACAGAGACCATATTTCCAAGATTTTCTGGAGGTTAAAAAACTACTTTAAAGTGTCCTCTTTCTTTCTTTTATTATATTGAAGAGTGAAATTAAAAAAGGGTTTGAATTCTCAGAATTTAGGCATGAAAATGTGATAGATTCTCCTAACGCTGAAGCACACAATAAGCGCATAACTGAAAAATGCAATCTAGGAAAAAGGGAAACATAAACAGAATGGGAAGATTCAAACACCAGATCTAAGAGGAACTTCGGAAATCAATTTCCTTCTGAAATTAATTTATTATATTCTGGGTGAGTGTTACGTTTTGGGGTTTTTTTGAAGGAAACCAGAAGGAAAGAAAAAAATGATCCGAGTGTTTTCCTTCAAAATGCCATTATCAGAGAAAACAGAGTTAAGCAGATACCCCACTAAATAAAAATAATAAATAATATTGTGAAAATGGAAAATCAGAAGGTATTCAAGCCACAGAGCTGCCAACACAGCTTCCTCAATTGCCATGGGGATCAACCCACAAATAAGAAAACAGTGTGGTCTGAGATTTGTGTTTTGGTTTTGGGTTTTTTAAAGTCTTTGAGCTTGGGACTACATTTTTCTTTATTGTCAACATACAGACGCAGTCTGTACAGTCCATAGGCACCACCACAGTGTGATCACCCATCTGGAGGTGCAGGAGTACAGGAGGGGCTTCGGGGAACAAAATGGCCACTTGTGGCAACTGTAGCTGGTGAGATGAACATGTACTTACAAGACTGCCAAAAAGGCCTTGACCCACATGGGTCTTGTCTTACCTTACTAAATTAAAGAGCAGCAAGGAAGATTCCCAGCTGTCAGTGACAATTTGGACAATCCTTTCTTAGCACAGCGCCTGGCAAGCTTTTGGCCCAGGCTAACTAGCATTGACTTAAAACCCTCCGAAACATGGCTTGGGAACAGCCATGCACTAGGAACCCTTCCCAATGGCCAGACTGCATGGACCCAACCTGCTCTGTAAGCAAAGCAAGCTTACTAGCACAGACACAAGTTGGTCCATACACAGCTCCCATCGATCACTTTGGACATGCAATAAAAAGTTTCTTGTCACTATCTGAGGGTTGATTTTTGTTGATGTTGTTTTATGGACTTTTTTGTTAACTTTGTTTTGTTGACCTTAAAATAAAGTTTTGAGAGAGAGACAAGTAGGGAAACCTTAGGCCCCCAAACTTTTTTTGTCTATAAATCAATTATAAGCCTGTCGAATAGCCTATCACCTAAATAAGTTACTTATTTAAAGGCTACGGTGATCTTATTTGCTGTTTATGAGCCCCAAACTTAATAATTTTGCTTAATTGGAGTACTTCTGTTGTTTAGGAGAAGTGTGTTGGTTAGGATCTCAGTGCAAGAAAGAATAAGCTGTAACAGCAATAATACAACCATGGTAATATAAATGTTGAAGTAAGTTTGTAAGAGAGACAACCTGAGGTGTTCACAGAACACCGACTTTAGTAATAAAGAGTATTAACCTACATCTGCATTTCCACTGAAGTTACCTGAAATCTGGCACCAACAAGTACAAGTAACAATTTTTTGACTGGGCGCTATTTTACCTTGTGGAATAGAATGGCTAAGACTTTGCTGAGCCCGTCTGGACCCATTACTAAGTGATGTCTCACAAGTTGAATAAGCCACGGGGAAAATATTCCATCATAACCGCTAGATGTAACAGGTGACCTTACAGGCACAGGATGAGGTGGCAGGCATATGAAATTAGTGTCACTGTCAAGCTGTTTGTAATCCAAGCCCTCTGCCCGGGGGCCCAGCTTTGCAAATGGGCACATAATCAAATAGAAAGGAGGCAAAGGCAGGGGGTACGAAAAAGGGTAAACAGCCCTCTTTTCCTGTCACTTCTACCATGGGTCCTCAGCAGCTCCTCTGCTGCCGGCTGACGGGAGAATTAGGAATCCAACATCTGTGCAACGCGAGGCAAAGCTGTACCTGTGGCACTGCTGTGCGAGGCACAGAGCATGCCAACTGCCCAGCTGCTCTGCTTCAGGTGAGCCAGGAAAAGCCGTGAAAAAGAGATGATCTGAAGCGCGATAAGCCAGGTAGCGCATGTCTGGGAACTGGATTGTCTTGCTGGGCATTAGCCGTGCTGCGTGACATGTCATTAGGTCATCTGGTCTCTGTTGCTGGGACAAATCTTTCAAGAAACAGGGACTGTCCACCAGGCTGATTTTTTTACTAGAGATTTCATCACTGTGCTGAAAGCTGCAAAGTGCCTAAATACTTACCCTTGTCCGAGTCATGCAATCCAAATTACACAGCCTCTAGTGACAACAAAGCAAATTGCAAGAGGGCAGATTCACTCACCATACTTCCATTGCGTGATACCATTTGTGAACAGACAAAACACAGTGGGTCCCTGAACAAAGTTTAAAAAAAAAATAAAAAAAAATTAAAATCAGCAGAAAGTAGTTTTTCTGCTGTTTAAAGAAGGATCAAGTGTTTTAACTTCAGACTCTGTGAATCAGCATTACTTCAGGTTTTGTATGCGTGTGTATCATTTTAGCTAAGGGCATGAAACATGGTCCATATCTGTAAATATCAATAGCAATACTGTTGTGTCAGTTTAAGGCAAGGGAAGCACCAAATTAAGTCTAAGAGCTGGTTTAGTCCTTATTTTCTGTGGTACAAGCCATGCGTTTACAGTCTTTCCTCCACCCTGTTCTATTAACTCACACATTAATATAATTTAGTAATATTTATCTCGAGCTCAACTTCAAACCCCTGACCTATCTATTTTTTAAGTTGTCTCTGGAATGTTTAGTCTTGAGCTTTTCAGTGATGCAAGAGGAGATTTGTGAACTATTTACAAGATTCACGCACTAAATATGTTGCTGATGTTTGTTTGGCTTTTTTCAAATTACTTTCCAGAAATGTGCACGTTTTACTCCTTGTCCATTTTACTGCTCCCATCTCCATTGTCTTTATGGACGGAGAAGCTTGCTCCAGTGTCAAAAATACCACTGGGGCTACATTTCCTATCGGGCTTTGTTCGGTGTCCCCCCCCACCTCCCAGACTCCAGTCAAATACACTTCAGTGTTTGGGATTTCCCATTCATCCCGATTAAAACAAAGCCAGCAAAGTTTCCCCCACCAAACTGTGTGCCTGTTTTGAAGAGGCAGCAGCCACCGGCTCTGGTTTTGTCGGGGATGAAAAGAGGGCATCGCAGCTGTAAGGCAGCGCAGACGTGTGAAATGGGTTTCACACGCTGCTCAGCTACCAGTGGGGTGGCCATGTATGATTCAGTCCGCGCTAAGTCAAGAAAAGGAAAAGCCTTCAAAGCCACGCCAGCCATCACCTCTTACAGACCCTAAGTACCCCTTTTGACTGCCGTTGCCTTGCTGAAAATAACACATTTAGTCATTTGTCATAATTATAAGAGTCCCAGTGACAAGGAATGCGGGCCCGCCTTTTAGTGCTGCCAGGCCTGGGATAATGCAGCCAGCGGGGGACGGCGGCTGCCAGCAAACCGCGGCCGCCGTGCCAGCGACGCTCCTGCCGAAAGGTCGTGCGTGACCTCTGTGAGCAGTTCGTCCCCCGTGATTGATCGGCTCGCAGCAAAACTAATAATTACACAGCTCTTCCTTTCCACTCCTCTCCGCAACACGAATTTATCCCGGTGTGAAGGAAGGATCCAGGCCACGCCGGAGTAAATCGGTGCGACAGAATCCTACTAAAGCCCCACAGGTGCAACCCAAACCTTCTTGGCCCCATCTGCCACCCCAGCCCTCTTTAACTTCTTGCTCTCTGTGGGTATTTCCCAAAGACAAATGAACAACCTATCCCTTTGCATTCACACATGTTATTTCAGTATTTCTGTTTTGTATTCCTAAGCGTAATCTGCAAAACTCAACCAATCTTACCCTGTTTGCAGTCTCCAGCCGCCCTCAGTGTGCATGTGTTAGTGTTATAGCACATTTCTGCGACTCACAAATCTCTAATTTTATTAGAAATATCCATTTAAACACCTTTTTAATAAGAAGAACAGAAATATACTTTTTTTTCCCACTGTCGGTTACCTAGGCTCCTCAAGATTTTTTCAACAAACATTGTTTTCCCGCACATGGAAAAGACCTTCTGCCCCCCCCCGCCCCAAACAAATTCGGAGCCCTTCAGAAGTGTGAGTGCAGACTCCCGCAGGGATTGCCGCACTTGCCAGAAAACCTCAGCAGGAAAACATATGCCCCATGCACACACCATGTAAATATCGGGAGGGAGAAGTCACGGTGGTAGAAGGTAAACCTTTCTCCTGAGGGTATGTGAGTGAAGAGTATCTGCGTAACTTGGAGTTATCCCTAGATGCCTGCGGAAGTAGTGACAGAATGGAAGGGAAATAGTTTGAATTTCTACATTTCCCCCCACCTCAGCCAGCAAACAAGTGCATATCAACAGAAGCTTTGTTTGCAAATGAAGTGTCAGTGAACAACCTGAAGGTGCACTTGGGAGAGGTGACGCAGAGCAAAAAGAATTATGTATATACACACACACTCACACAGACTCAATTCTAAACAAGGACTTCAGGACATGGTCACCACATACTGAAATGCTTTGAGACCTGCTTGCTTTAAGCCGAGGTCCATTAGTCGCTTAAGCCAATGCAACTCGCTGCCAGGGTGCCCCACTCCTCTGCACCCTACAGACCAAGATATAGGAAAAATGTGTATATCCAAACTAAGGAAGAAAAGAGTTCTAGCAAAGCCTTTCTTTGTGTTTCTGGGATATAGCTTACATGTACCTTAACATGACTTACAGGGTGCCAAAATTGCTCGGGACAGCTGCTCACTTCTGACAGCCTAACACTTAGGAATCACTTCTGATCAAAAAGCCAGAAATACCACATTTGAATCTTTATTTACTTGAATCATTCACATTTGAATCTTTTTTATTTACGAAGTAAAGGGAAGGCTCTGATGTTTGCTTTCTTACTGTGGAAAACTTTTCCAACTCTATTGACATATTTTCAGTTAGTGAAGTTTGGTCGGTAATAATCTGGGACCGAGTAGCATCTTCTTTTGTGAATAGTCAGTAAAATTAGCCTACTTGTGAAACAAGGTCTTGGTTTGTACAAGTAACCATTTCAGACCTAGAAACTGTGTTATCAAAAACGTGGTGGCTAAATCCTTATAGCTTTACTTGCGTTTTTGCACAGTCTATTTCTTTGTCCAAACTGCTGCTGCATTCACAAGTAGCATCCATAAAATGTCTGAAGTGAGGACCCCAAGATTTTGCCAAACACTAGGAATATCTTGTAAGATGTTACTAGACAAGCAGCGTTAAATGAGAAGAAATACGCAAAGACCAAAGAACAAGCTCAGTCTTTGTTTACTATAGCAAACAAGCCGTTAGGGTCTGCTCAGACTGTCAAAGGATTGAGCTTTACCCTCCCAAGTTTGTTTCTGTTTTGCTGATTGCACTACTTTCTTGTAGCTCATCCACAGTGAATAAAACTTTCTTTTAATTTAGAAAGAGGTCTCGTGCTCTATTTTTACTGCAAGGAAAACAACTGATTTCCCCTCCCCCTAGCAAAAACCAGTGCAGGAACCCAGTCCCTGGCAGCTGCTGCTGACTTTAAGCACCATATATAAGGTATTAAACCACCCACTTTATGTTCTAATAACATTAACAGTCTCACATGAACCAGGACATTCAGAGTTAAAGCTGAAATTCTCTCCTTAAGTCACCACATTGTGTCTAGGTACAGTATTGCAGCACTTAATCAGGGGGCCTCAGAGCAGTGGGGGGTTCATACCATATGTGCTATAATACCTAAGCACAGCGGGGTGAGTTAAGGACAGAGTTTTAGACTTAACTCTGAATTTCTTAGGTTCTGCCAGTCCCATGCTTAATGTTTTTGAAAAAAATTGCATTATGTGTGTCTGGAGAGTTACTTTCCTCTTAAAAAAAAAAAAAAAAAAAGACATGTTGTGGGGTTGGGGGGGGAGTGAGGATGATTTCTCAAGAAAAGATGAAAGTAGGTATCCATTGCCAACCATCTACAGCGTTAAGCATGGACATGTTAATATTCTACAAACATGTATACAACTTTCAAACACATTAACTTTATCCAGATGACTGTAATAAAGCTATATCGAAAATACTGTTTCAACAGGAACTTTATAGTTTTTAAGCCATTTACTCAAATTATTTTGTGTTTGATTTTCTTAGCATCTTCCAGGCCCCAGCCTAGAGTTTGGTGAGCACTGCAAAATACACTCTTTAATGAGATGCATACATTTTAAAAATCAATACTATTTGTGCTAGATTTGTGCTTCTTGGCAACTCTGTTAGCAAATATGTATTTGCTACGTATTAAACAAGTTTCAGATTCAAGATTGATCCTCATAGAAACCCCATAAAACAATCTGCAAGAAGGGGAGAGAATAAATTTGCCAGTGTAACACTGAATTTTCCTAGGGCAGCTCTAGGTATCTCCTAGTGGTATCATGGGAAGACAGAAAAATGGACCCTTTGCTTCTTCCTAACGTAACAGAGAATAAAAGATATTTAAACATACAACACCTACACATCCTCAAATCTAAAAAAGGACAATAACAGAAGTTGAACCCAAACTGTACAGCTAGTATTAGTTTTGCGAAACAACACTTCTACAAGGTACATCTCATCTGTGGTTAAGGTGAAATTTTTTGTTTGTTAAGCAGTTTTCAGTCTCATCTAGGCATCTACTATTCCTACAGCAAAGTGGCAAAGTAAATTTCCACAGTACATACTACTTACCTCCTCCTCAAAAGAAATTCACTGGCCTTTGAGTCAAAATCTGTTTTCACAAGTAGAGGGTAGATCATTTGCTAGAATTATTTATTATGGCTGCATCATCTGCAAGTGAAATCAGTTGCACAAAAAATGAGCACCATCCAAGGAGTGTTGCCCTTCTCTCACTAAGGCAGGCTTGGTTTAAGGTCTGATATAATTTATTGTAACGTGGCGAACAACCATCAACTCACCTGATGATTTTTAATGTGGGAAACCAGCAAGGTCTAGAGGGAATGTTTGAGACAGACATGTGAAACACACCCTCAAGAACAACCCCCAGTGAAAACACAAGTTCACCTCTTCAGAGAAAAGCTCATTAAAAACTAGCAGATCTCAGTGGTTTTATTGCAAACCAATCAACCTGAACCTGTAAAGGAGTCTGACCTCACCCAGATTCATGGGTCTTCTATTTTTGACTTTACCTGCTAGTGATAAGAATTGATTTCAAAGGTTCTAAAATTAGCTCTGTGCATCAAAGGATGGTTATAGCATGTCTCGGCAGTGTTGCAATTTTACACATTTTGCTGTTCTGTGTGTGTTCTCTAATTGGAAAAGTCTAACCCTTAAATCCAGGAATCGGTGACTGAGTTAACTTTCCTCCTGGAGGAGTGCTTGGAAATTGACTTCCTCATAAGTGAGGTTGTTTCCCTGGGATGCAGGTGGAAACCGGAGTGTAGTTCTCATAAAGTTAACAAGGTCACTTTGCTGGGCTCAGGCCTCATGTAATTTAAGTCACCTATTGCCAATGAAGGTAGGTAACATTCTCTGCCACTACACATCAGTCCTCCAAAACTGGAGCAGTGATCTTTTGCAGTTTTAACTCACCAAGAACAAATGGATTAAAAATGTTCCAAATAATCGGAAACAGAAAAGGTTTTAAAAAAAATATCTAAATACTCACATAGTAGTATAATAAAACAAATGTGTACAGGGGGAAATAATTCTATGCTTTTCCATTTAAGCATTTTGTCCTGGAAGATCTAAACACATTCATAATAACATCAACACAGGCAGGCAGCACCAAAACCATAGACATCACACCAAGCTACTAATCCAGAAAGAAGGCACCCCTATGTCTTGTTTTTATCTTTAACACCTTTTTAGCTTCTTTTCCTCACACGTCTACCCTCTCTGCTTTTAGACTGGAAGAAACTGTGAAGTGGTAAAAGGAGGTTGTGCTCATAAAGGTTTGATGACTGGACCATCTGGCTGGGAACGCTCATAAAGGAAGCCCTACAGAGGTTAAGGAGGTCAGAGACTACACAAGCCGGGGCTGGGGTGGGTCCCAGTGCTCCTCTGACTGGCACCTAAATTCTGTCTAACTAGTTGTAAGGTGCTCTTGTCAACCTCCAGAGAAAAGCATCTCCGTGGACTGCTGACAAACATGACTTCTTTCTCTTGCTCACTTTCATAATTCTATGGAAACATAAAGGAAATCTTTCTGCCATATCCCATTGTAATCGCTTCCATCCTCTCCCAGTGCTCAGCTCATTAACAAGTGACCTGAAGGCAGGGGAAAAAACCCACAACTTTTGTATAATGGATCCTTGCTGTGTAGAGACTATAAAAGTAAACAGGCCTGGCTCACTTAAAAAAAGAAGAAAAAAAAAAAGAAAAGAAGAAAAAAAATCCAAAAATGTTCTCTTAAACACTTAAGACTATCTGATTTTTAAAATTGGCTACATGACTGGTAGCTGGGTAATATGTTCTTGCATTTGAAAATTATTTTTCCCTTCCAGAAATGTTATCTAGAGCCAGAACTGTTTACACCACAATTCTGTGCTATATGCCCCAAAAGCATATATTTAAAACCCGTACACACAAAGTTATAGTCTTCTGCTGTACTGATTGTCCTGGCAGCAGATAAGTGCCCAGCATCAGGTTTATGAATTGCAGGCTTCATTAGTCTTAAAATGGTAACAAAGGAAGATGTGTCCTAAAAAGTGTCATCCTTCATCTGAGAGGGTAGTGCCTGACACATTAGGAATCTATATGCTCAATTAACCACTGGCAGGCTCATTTTTATTGTGCCTCTCACTCAGCCTCTCCCCCCACCCCTTCTCCTAACCACTCCACCCTTCCTTCTGACTGAATCCTTCAGCACTTGCATTGATAGCCCTGACTATATGCAAACACTCAATTACAGGGTGGCTTGAGGGATTACTTTTGGCTGCTACTTGTTCTCTCTCTACCAATTTTCAGTGAATGGCTAAAGAATCTTATTGCTGTGTTTTGCTTTTCATTACCAAAAGTGAATATGTTCGGATCCTTTGCCGTTAAAAGTTAGTTCACAAATTCAAAATCTGTCTGGGAAATTAACAGAGTTTGGTGGTTAAACTGCAATTTGTATTCATAGCTCTTGAGATCAAGAACACTCTTCTGAGGAAGCAAAGTCATGTATACTTCTTTCCCATAAAAAATAATATTTTTATCAGTATTAGATCACTTTGTGAACCCAACATTTGAATATGCCCATGATTTGGGGTTTGTTTTTTTTTTTTCCATTGTTTAAATATATCCTTAATTATATGGGTAGCCTTACGGAAACACTTTCAGCAATCACAATTTTGGGTGGGAGGAAAAAACAGGGGAAAAAAACCAAACAAAGTACGAGAGGGAAAGTTAACAGGTAGGAAACACAGCCAATCAGAACAGAAAGCCAGTGTCCTAAATGGTTAATCCTCCATCACTATTAGCATACACATGATTAACTGTATAGTAGACCTGATTAAGTGTGTCTGTACATTATGCTAATCCCTGCATGCTGATTGGCTGACCTGATTAATGGTACACCAGACTCTGTGCAGTGATGGAAGGACGATGTGCTGGTCTCACAGCCTCTGCAAAGAAAGCGAGGGAAAATAAGAGAGCAGGGTACAGCTAGTTACCCAATGCACAGCAAAGAAAGGGGACGAGAGGGAGAGGTCTTACTCCTTGTGTCTGAACACTGTTTGATATATGAAAATGAAATTGCTTTTACAGTTTTGCTTCCTAAAATTTAGTCTTTAGAGTTATTTTTGGGTGTAGGTCAGTTATTTACTTATTCTAGAGTTTGCCTGTGCTTCTCTCTATATATCTTCCAGCACCCATATGCATGGAAGACCTACCACAGGAAAATACAAGCACTCTGAACTAACCACATTTAAAAATCCTTCTGAAAACCTACATTATCATGAGTCTTGCACTTCTGTATCTTGCTGAATGCACAGAATATGTAATTTTCAACCATACTTTTAAAGCAACTCATTTCAGCTCGCTTTTAAGGGCTGATTCAAAGTATTTCTGAAGTCTACAGAGAATATGAAGTCTCCTCTGGAGACTTCAGTGGCGATTTTGGGACTGGGTGGTTAAGTGCTCTAAAGATAAGCACCTGAAAATGCAATTCATTGATGCCCCCACCCTGTCTGCCTGTAAAAACAGATGATGTATATTTAGCTATACACTCCTGCCTGTTATTGAGTTATTGACAACAAAAGTCAGCAGTCTTATTAAGCTGAAAGGACTTGCTAAATGGCTTCAATAGAAGCTTAATGTTTAGACAAAGAAGTTAAAACAGACCCGTGCCTTGCCTCCTTCTCCCTCAAACATACACTGTTCTACATGTATGAAGTAGGCATCTAGCATTTAAACGTAACAATGCACATGAACATCAGTGTAAAAATACGAAGTGTCTAGAAAGTCTGTATACTATTGATACACACCATCTGTTCTAGGTCAGGTACGTAAACTTTTTTAGCCATGTACATTTATCCAGAGCAACTTAAGGGGATTAAACTTCTGGCCTTTAAAGTGCTGAATAGCTTTTCTTGAGTTACTTGAATGAGGTATTCATGTGAGGTCAATCTAGTTATAACGGGTCAAATTTACCCTGTGTTCACATCAGCTGCTGTTGGCACAAGTTTGGTCTGTGGCAATAAGTCTAGAATCTGCTCCCACAAAATGAGGTTCCCACAGGCACCCAAGGAGTCAGAGCCTGGCAGTGCCAAAAGGTGGGAGCTCGGACTGGGGCGTCGCACCAATTAGACTAGTAGAGAGTTGTGAGCCAGTGCACAGAGACTAAAAAATACAGAAAAGCTGGCCTGTTAATGCTCTTCTTGCCCTTGCTTGCTGAATTCCTTCGTGGCCCATAACTCAAGTCCTGTGGAAACCTGTGTTCATTGAACACCGACGATGTTGGTGTGAGAGACTGACTCAGCCCTCCTGTTTTACCTCATGATGGTAGTCATGGCATCATCTGCAAGCAACTGTTTTACATAAAGACAACCAAGAGAGAATCCAAAACACCAAAGACATGCAACAATGGTACTGGTGAGGTATTTTTAATTGGTTAAATTTTATTGAGTAAGTGAAGCTGTTATTCTTAATTATTTATTTAGTTCTGGTATTTAATTAGTATCTCTGGAATGATTCAAGGGATGTTTATTTTCACTATTAGAAATAGGTTCCTAGATGTTTGGGCTACCTATATAATACATCAAAATAGTAACTGTGTCAAATTGTTAAAAAAATCCATACCCTGAGGACAGAAGTGCCTAGAGCCTGCCAACATAAAATGCTGCAGAAGAAGGTAGATCTTAAACAGTTCTTCCTGACAAACAGACACCTAACTTTGTGGAAGCCCATTTTTTCCTTCCCGTGGTCTGCAGCCCAGAACCTTTAATTAAAGGTAGTTGTCTACATCTACTGCTTGCATAGAACAAGCTCATTCTTTTAAAGTGTGGTAGTGATGGAAGTGTGGTGGTAACATCATTTTCACTTGCATATGTAACTGATCCTTTAAAAAACTTAAAATGAAATGCAACATTCTTTAGATAGTTTTGTTTAAAACCATGGTTTTTTTATTAAGGATTGGGTGAGCAGCAGATGGAGGTGGAAAAAGGGCAATTCTCTTCCCCTTTCACAAGTATTTCCCTACTTATGCATTTCCCCTTCTACTGTTTCATTAAAGCATCATCTCATTTAAATACCCTGACATATGAGCGATCTCATGTGCTTATGGTCAGAACATCTTACCTAGAACAGGGCAGAGACAGGTTCAAGTCCCACCAAAGCCTGAGAAGCTTAAAGTGCACATCTTTCACCTCTTCAAGGTTAAATACTTTGTGGAGGACTGAAAAGGAATATCTTTCCCATGAGTACTATGTGACTATACAACAAATAATCCACCGAGTCTGAGAGAAAGAGGAAAGTCACAGTCAAGTGTTTTCTTCTAGGAAAGGGCTGTATTCCTGGGACCACTTTTCTACATTGTCAAATGACTGTTTGGCCTTAAGGTGTGAGCTGGGCACCAAGGTGCTCAGGTTGTCATCACCTGGGCCCACACCTGAACTCCAGGCAGGTGAGGAGCTGTCTAAGCACCTTGTGAGTCCAGATGTCTCCTGGGTTAGCAGTAGCTGAGTATCTGGGACCTAGAAGCCCTACTTCACCCTACTTTGGATGTGCAAGTCATTGCCCCTTTCTAGTAATAGAAATTTGTCCAGGTCACAAAACACAGCAAACAAAAATATATCCCTGTATCTCTAAGGCATTCTCTTGCAGCAGCAGGGAAGATCACAACTTAATTTGACTTCATGCTGGATAAAGTTACCTTTACCAGCATACCAAGCCTACCAGGGCATGCTGTCAGTAAAATTCCCAATTCCTGTGAATCACTTCTGCTGAGTGAACTAATTGCCAATGTGTTGCAAAAATGTTTAGGCTGATTAGTGGAGATATTTAATAAATATTTAATAAACATCTACTGAATTTAAGGAAACAGTATTTTTATGCTAACATCCAAAGACATGCAAACTCTGTCCCTCTTTTAGTTTCCTGCTAAAAATTCGTAACAGTTTGTGACCCTGCTATTTGTCAGATAAAGGTGCAAAAGTGATATTTTGCAGTGTGATTTTTTAAGGATAGAGCTGATTTATGTCAAAGAAAACAAGCAGATTTCTCACTTAATGTGCCTCTGACACATCTCCGCTTCTGGTTACAGAAGTTAAACCATAATTTCCTCTGAGCAGCTGTAGCTTCCTTTTGAACATGATACTCTGTTGATTAACACAGAAGGAGAGTTCATGAGATAGGCATATGCATATGGTTTACCTTTATCAAAAGTTTCTACAAAATGGGCAATGCTTTCTCTGTGTGACTTGCAGTTTTTGTATGTGTTCAAGTGGAAGAACTTCTTTGAATGGACACAGCAAGTATGGTAGATGCAGATACAAGCAAAGGGTTCTCAGATAGTAATTAACTAGAGAAAAGTCTCCCTCTCTTTACTTGAGAAAGTCACAGGCAAATTATTAGTTTGCAAAATATATTCATATACTGCTTGAAGTTCTCAAATCATTAGCTTTTCAAAGTCTTTGCTCTGTGGTTTAATCCCAATTATTCAAATTTTAGCTGAGTCCTGTAAGTAGCTTGGCACTCTTTCTTTTCACCAAAGGAAGAGGCACCGACATAGCTGTGCTGCAAACACCTCAAGGAACCATATGTGTGTATTTAACAAATTCACAGCTGATACTGCAAGTAGTTTTCTGCTAGTATATTTGCTTCTAAAACATGATGATCTGGCTTTGCAGCTTTTTAACTGTGGTTTTATTTGTGTCCAAGAAGGAGGTGTTTGAAGCTTAAAATCAAAGTTTTAGTTAAAAGCAGTAAAACAATCACTTGGTCAGTCTTATATGTACATTTCCAAAACTCTACCAGTCCTCCTGGAAAATAAGGTAAGTCAACAACCTTGGAGCCCATCCCAAAGCAATTTCATTGGCTTCCATATTTATGCTGTGGTTTTATCACCCAGTTACTTCTACACTTCTGAGGGGAAACTTTATTTTAAAACACTTAGCCTTTTGTGAACCAAGGAGAAGAAACCAAGGGGTGAAAACTCCGAAGCCAAGGATACCTTAGAAGGAATGCCTTCAAGCCAGTGCCCTTGTGTTTAACCCTGGGATTCATTTGCTCAGATATTTCAGGTGACTGAGTTGTTGCAGCATAGCAAAAAGAATGAGGTGGGCTTTTAAATGACTAAAACCCATGCAGGTTCAAGGTTTGGGAAATATGAGGGGAAAGCGTGACAGCAAGCAGAGGAGATTAATCAAAGCATGCAAAGAAATACATATACACAGGCTTATTTTGGTCCTGACTGTATTCCTCCACCTCCGTTATACATAGAAACCCACTGATTCCCCCGAAACCCAACTGGTAAAATACAGTCCTTTACTGTACATCCTAAATTCTCATGTTAATCTCTACCCAAACTTGGAGTCCACATAAGATTTTAAGGGAATGTATAAAAAGAGGATATTCCTCAGTGGGTAAAGAAGAATGTTTGAAAAGAATGTAAATGCCATTAAACTGGCAGCATTTGCTAGCAGTTGCAACTGAGACATCACAGTTTCCATACAAACTGGGAGACAGTTGCATGAGAACTGAGCAACGCCTGTGAATTAAAAAAAGTTTGGAGCAGAAGTTCAGTATGCAATTACCTGGATTTGGTGTCCTGGCCAGAGGCAAAGGTGGCCCACAAGTTTGCTGGGGAAGATCTAGAAACCAACACACTAACAGAAAATATGTCTAAGCATATTTATGGTTAGGTTGGGACATCTGTTGTCAGTAGTTTCGTTTTGTATCCATTTTTGAATAAAGTATTGAGGCCACTTGAGAACATATATATTTCAAAGGGAAACCAGAATTTGCTGAAGAAGGGAGTATGTATTGCAGGAGTGCAGAAGGGGCAGATTGGGGGCATCCAGGCCATGAACTGATCTGAAAGTTTTGATCATAAAGAAGAATTTATGTAAAAAAAGGAGAACAGTTGCATTGGCACTAATCCAGGATAATTTTACGGCAACCAGTAGAGTCATTCTGGAAACACCAGACAGAGCTGAGAGCTGAGCTCCCTGGTACACGGCTGTAAGAGGTGCCTGAACAGAAGCTTTTGTGATAGCCTCCAAGATTGAAATGTGTTGTCACCTATAATCATGTACTTTTTGGTCAGGAAAGGGCGAGGATAGGTATGGTGTTTGCTTTGCAACTTACACACCTAACCGTCTGACATGAAATCCCCCATTTCACCCCGCCAGCGTTCTTACCCTTCCTCTCCCATGTGTGCTATAGCAGCAGAACAGCTGTTCATCTCCTTTCATCTGGGATTCTGCTTTTGTTTAGCCTTGACGACCACAAATCACATCACTACAATGGCCATTCTCATTGTACGAAAGGCTGACGGAAAAACAGATCCACTTCAAGACTCCCATTCAGAAACCCCAGAGAAGGAAGTGGTGACTAGCATTTTCCTGGTTGCTAGCCCAGATTCTTTTCTAGCCTGTAATCCATTTTTTGCTTGTACCTGACAAGGTGCCGCATTGAAACTGAAGCCCATGTGCTGGCTGTCAGTTGTGGCTAATGTGCTATGCAGGATAAAGGGTGAAGGCAGGTGGTGCTGGAGGTGTAAAAGCAGAGGCTGCAACCATTGAAATTGTCTCTGTACTAATTGGCAGGAAAAGGGCACTGATAGGCATGGATTGTCAAGATGGCTCCTCTGACCCTTCTGCTTAATCCAAATGAGTAATTAATGAGTGTGTTATGATTAGCACTGCAGTAAACTCTTCACTAGACAAATACTTTAAAGCTCTCAGGCTTTAGCTCACCAGCTGATTGCCATTTGGCTAGCAGATTTGTTTCCCTCTGAGAGGCTGAACACACCCATTAGTCGTGCAGGGGGAGAATATGGCTAAAAAATAAAAATAAGCAATCCTACCAAATTGACACTACGGTGAAAGTGGGAATGCATGTTCTCTCAGCAGAGCTGACAAAACAAGTTATAATATATAGGGCTGTTGTGTATCAGGAGCAGTTAGCAGCTGATGAAGTGAAGGAGGAATTGTGTACTGAGCATCAAAAAATGTAAAACACGTACTTAAAGGCTTCTTTTCTCTTCCTCTGAAAGAATCAGCCAAACAGGAGACAGGAGCCATTAGCTTCCCTTTTTCACTGGAATGTATCAGATAGATTTGTAATGGAAAAGTGTTTGTATCCAACATCTTTAGTGCCGGCTCTGCCAAAAATACCAGCAGCCTGAAGATGGATTTGTTTTGATACCAGCAATACCTTATTTAATTAGGATTCCCTGTTAACTTGTGGCTGCTGAGATTTTACAAGAGAGGCTTGTGCATCTGCGGTTGGTTCAGGGAGCAGGATATTCTCCTCTGCTTTCTCAGTTTAATGTCAGCTGAGGCCAACAGGGCAGAGAAGCTACAGGACGGTCAGTGTGGGAAGACCAGATACTCTTCCTTCATACCTAGGTAACTTTGAGATAAACAGTAGTGGGTCAACAGGCTCGTCAGAGAGGTGAAGAAGAGAAGATGCACAGAAAACCAAGCCTACCAGCCCCAGGAGCAGCCCCAGCACATTTAGGCAGAGATCCACCAGTGGGAAGAACAGGAGAAGGAAGCGTGCACTATGCAGCTTACAGACTGTCACCTGTGTAAAAGGGACAAAAAGGGCCAATTTCTGTCTCCACACTTGCCAGTCAGTCCCTTCTGTCCAACTCTGGATTCGTGCAAGCTGGAAATTAAATAAAATAAAATAACCCACTTGCAAAGCACATTTCAGACTTCCCCAGGCAAGCCTAACTCTATTTCACGTGCTAATTACAGAGATTATGAAGAAGGGAGACATATGACTGCCACCTATCTCTGCCACTGCCCTTAAAACAAATGTAAAGGACAATTAACAACAGATTAGCTCCATGTCCTAGTTTGCCATGTGAGGATGATCGCTGACCTTCTCATTTCATCCTCATTAGTGTCTCAGGCCAACAGACCCATTGCTCTTTAATCATCACCCATCATCCTTTGCTTCAACACATGGAAACAAATGATGTGTTGCCAGGAAGGTCAGAGGTCAAATATGAGTTTTGTTGTTGCTGGAGTGCAAACTAGAGGCAATGGGGTCAACTTTGGGGCAAATCTTTGCGGCAGTCTGTTTGAGCAGAGAAACTATTTTGAATGCATGAAGCATGACACCCACTGTGTTTTTGTTTTCTCCTTGCAGCTGGAATTTACTCAAAGTTGTTGGTTTTTTTTTAAATTTTCTATTTTTTTAGTGGCATCAAAAAAACACACAGGGAGAAACAACCTGTGATTTGCTTTCTTTCTGAGAATGAAAGGTTAAATTGCAAAGGGATGGGATAAGTGCATCCAGGGTGTCACATGGATATTTTTTTTTTGCCTTTCAAAGCTGCATGTTGTTCATAAAGTTATGAATGCTGGAAGCTTTTCAGGCTGCATCTCTTCATGCTGCTGCTACTCCAGTGCTACTTTCCAATTTGCCATGGATAGCCTCTGAAGACTGACAGGGCTGAAGGCACCCAGTGCCAGTGTAAATGAGCCCCATTCATTTCTTGCCATGGGCATATGGCATGTCATTGTCCTCGGCCACCGAGGCAGAAGTGATGCAATTTGTTGGCATGTCCTGTCACAGCACAAACTATCTATCCCACTGAGCCCCTAGAAAACAACAGAAGCCAGAAAAGGGCAGCCAAAAACTTCACAGCTTTATCACAAGAACACACATGCACACACCACCCTGGTAAAAAAAAAAAAAAAAAAAAAAAAAAAAGAATCCTTGTCCTTTTTTGGACCTCTGTGGGATTTATATTTTTTTTCATTTCTTCAGGGTCTCAAAAGTTGTTGTCCAAACCAGCGCAAAGCCTGATCCTTTTCTCTTCTCCCACAAATGAGAATTAGGCCTTTTATTTCTTCCAATTTTAAAATCTAACTTAAGCTTAAGACCACTGAACTGCAGAAGTTCAGCTTGTTTTCTGTGTAGTGCATTTAGTGAGAAGTCATGAGTTAAAAAGGTGGTCAAATACGATACCTTCAAATTGGAGATATGATACTATATATTCCTGAGAAACTATTAAAAAAAAAATCACATCCCCTGGCTGAGAAGAAACAAACTTGTTTGTTTCATTTTTGAATTAACTTAAAACTTGGAGTGGTTCAGAATTCATAGCAGAACTTCAGGATTACTTAATGTTCCAGTTAAGTGAAACTGAAGAGAAGGGGGAAAAAAATCCAGTCACAATACAAAGCAACAATAAAGAAAAGGCTGAGCACAGAGAAATTCAAATGTGGGGAAGAGAGAGGGGGAGAGAGGTAAGAAAAAAGCAGGGGGGTGGAGGAGTGACCAGAGAGCTTCCCAGTAAGAACAAAACAGTTGAATTTACTCTGTCCTCATTTGCACCTGGCAAGCACAGTTGTCAAATGCTGCACTGAAAGCAAGGACACTGAAAAAAATAATTGAACAAAGCCAGAAGCACTGCAATGTTGAGAAAGTTCAGATCAAAATACAGCAAGCATTGGACCCATCTTCCTGCCCAAAAGTCAGCCACCTGTGCCAGTCCATTCTGAGGAGAGACTTCCATGCTTGGTGTCTAATTCAGCATTTCCTACAGTGAGAAAAATATGCTTTTCATTTAAGTCTGCCGTAAAGAAAACATTGGTTTAAATTAAAGGAAAAAAAAGGTTTTGACATTGAACAAGCTGTGTGAAACTCCAGACTAGTTTGAGGGTTTTCCAAAAGCCCAAATCCTAGCAAGTTTCTGAATGCGGCTATATGTATTTTGCATCTGTAAGGTTTACAGCCTATTTTTGCCCTTCAGTAATAAGCTGTGCTGCAAATAAGTTGTGTGCAATAAGTAGTGCTGCAAATCAGATAATTAGAGGTGACTGTGATCAGATTTCCACTGTAAATTAAGTATGTGATAGAATGAGAGTGCGAGTTTTACAAGGGCAAATTTGTACCCATAAAATGAAGTCAGATATACTACAGGTTAGTTGAGTGTTGGGTCCAAGGTGAAAAGTTCAAAGCCAGGTCCAAACTTCTCCAAAGTTTGTGGTATGCAATATTCAATTCTATCATTTTGATTTGAGCCCATTTCTAATTATATTACTGGGTTTCTATAAAGCAAATCATATGCAACATTTAAGCTGGGTTGTTCAGGCTGGTTAGATTTAAAAAACAAACCCATGTTAGATGTCAGAACTAATTTTTTGTAGAGAGAAAAGTATCATGCTCCATATGGTTCACATTTCTGAGCATAGACTTTTTGCACTAACTAGGCCAAACGTAAGCCTGTGTGACTTACATAATTACATGGGCTGTAATTATTCTTATTTCTATTTAACTGAATATCTATGACACAAAGATTTCTCAGGTTGATTTGACAATGCAAAGAGCATTGTGGAACTTGTTACCATCTCCCTTCAAAAACAAAAGAAAAAATAGTTCTTCCCAACTCTTAGTCTTTGAGATTTCAGCCTGAGCCAGTACCAGCATCACACAGCTGACGAATTCAACAGTTTCTGTGTCTGCTCCAGCAAACACCCTGTTGGTCGGTATTCTCACCCCTAGTTTCCTTCTGAAAACACACGCTCCTAATGGACTGAAAGGTCTTACATCTAAAGGTGATATTTGCCATCATTGGCCAGTGGCAAAACACAAGGACTTTTGTTTTCAAAATAAGAATATACTTTTTCCATCACAAAAAAAAAGTCTCTTAAAATTTCAGTAGATAGAAACACAAGTGAAAGGCTTCAGGTATAAAAGAGACAGTTAGACATGGAGTAGGTTCTCAGTCAGCAAAAGTCCACAAATCTTTCAGGACAGTAAACGCTTGCAAATTTAAAGGTATGAAAGCTATCCCAATCTGAGGTAGTTACTAATACATCTAAATCCAACTGACTTGCACTGGGACTCCTATGACAATTTCTGCAAATGCAGCTTTGGAGAAAAAATAAGTAAAGGTTTTTGTAAATTTGATTTCTAATTTTCAAACATTCAGACAAAGAAGTATGTCTACCTGTCTGACAGGGAGTTGCAGTGGGCAAAAGCAGAAGAAACCAAACATCAACTGTGAATGAGCAGGCTTTCTTTTGAACCAAAGAAATAGTTCCAATGAAAATAAGTTCATAGAAAGCTTTTTGCCTCCTCATATGAATGACATATAAGAAAAAATGACATTACTGGCCATGTGGCAAGTCAACAAAGATCATTAGAAAAAGGATGGATTTTGTCATCACAGTGACAGAAGTGTCTAACTCAAGACATAAAAAACCTGGCAGGGGTGGAGTGGCCCAGCCGGTTTGGCCAACGCATTGACCATTAATACTACAAAACATTTTGAACAAAGCCTGCAGTGTCACATGTGCAGAGCCATGAAAGAAAATAGAAACCTTCCCTTCTAAAGGTACACCTAAAATATTTTTAAACAATTTTTTTCTAGTCATAATGAACTCAGCACAGCACATTTCCTCCATTTTAATGACCAGCTGGGGCTTATAGGCCACATCTGCACCTCAGGTCATTGATCCCTTCCCAGCTGGCCAGTAATCTAGAGGAGATGCTCCTGCACTGACGTTGTTCTACCTCAGATATTGTTGACTGGGTAATGCAATGGGGAGAAAACACAAGTAAAAGGTGGGTAGGTGAAAGTAGTAAGAAGAGCACATAAAGCAATGACAGTGAGTCAGCATAGCATCTGCAAAGACCAGACTCAGTATTTTACCTCTCTTGATCTTCTTGTAGGACCTACTGATGAAGAAGGAACAAGACTACCTTCAGTGTTTTGTAGCTTGCTTTTAACATGGTAAGTGAGGTAAGTGAGAGGTGAGGGCACTGCATAGTGGTGTGTGGTTTCTCTCCTGGAGCTAAGATTGACATCACCAGGAAAAATGGGGATTTGAAATACAGGTGGAAAAAATGTGAACAAAATGTGAAGAACAGGCTTTATCAGAAAGCCAAAAATTCACAGCTTCCATGGCCATCAGTATGGGAAAAGCCCATCTTATTTTAATAGCAAGGTGAAAGCATCTACTACAACAGGGAACTAACAGTGGCAAAATAGAGGAAAAACATTTAAAAAAACATGTAAAGTATTAGTAGAATATAGACTTTAGTATAGAAAATAAGAATACTGGGGATTAAGGCTTGGATGAAATGGTAAACAAGTAAATACAAGTGAGAATGAATCCTTAAAAGTTCACCAGAATGAAATCCTAGCAGATGAGTGGTGTTATCAGTTGATAGTGATAGTGACACAATTTTGAATTTTAATGATGAATATTCGTGCTGTTTGTATAAACGTCAAGATAAAGTGTTTGTATCACATAAGGCTGATGAATTAGGAAATATTACATTAGTAAGTCAGAAGGACATAAAATATTACTTGCAAAGAGTAGTTTCTAAGTTGGTGGACTTGTTCATATGTAAGAATTCAAGGACAGCTGACATACAGTAAGGAGTCTGGGAAACTGAAAGACATCTGGTGCTATGTCACTACTGGAAAAAAATAAAACTAGCAATATTTACTGGCTTCACAAACTTAACTAAAAGAAGAAATGATATTTAGTTGTATCTACTTAGTTGTACATTACTTTTTGAAGGGAACCTAACTTTCTACTCTGAGCAAATCTAGTGTAGCATTTGGCCACACACCTTAATCAAAGTGCATATTCAGAGCGTGAGGAATCGTCCAAGTGTCTGGTCCTTGTAGTGCTTTGGAGAGTGGCATGTTTGTGGAAATCCTTCTGTGGTTAAAATTTGGGGATAGGAAAAAGTCTGGCAAAACAGTAAGTGAGGAGGAGGCTGGCTGGCCTGTAGAATTAGTGACCTGAATCCATTGGCATTCTGGGTCCAGCCTGTAATACAGCTAATTCCAAGTGAGATATGTAGCAAAAAGAAATGCAGGACTATGTTTTTTTAAGGAGTTATTCTAAAAAGGGTACAGATGGTATGGTGAGCACACAACTCAATGAGCTTCTGTTTTGATTCTGTGGAAAAAAGTTAATCTAATTGTTGGGTGAATAAACAGAAGAGACACGAGAGCAACTAGGACCATGTCTCTAGAGGATGAGATGGAGATATTGCACACATAGCTCGTGCCCACTTTCTAAAAAGTATATTGAAAAATTGGAGAGGGTGAGATAAAAAGCCACGAAACTTATTTGAGGCCTGAAGGAATTGTTTTACACTGGAAGACTTACAGAGCTCCATCCATTTAGCTTATCAAAAAGAAAATTGAGAGGTGGTTTGATTACAGTACGTAAGTGCCTTCACAGGAAGAAAATACAAGGTAGTAAAGGCCTCTTTAATCTAATACAGAAAGAAATAACAAGAACCAATGGCTAAAAGCCAGACAAATTCCAATTGGAAATAAGCCACAGTGAGAATGATTAACTGTTGGAACAAACTACCAAAGGAAATGGTGGATTATCCATCTCCTGATTGCTTCAAATCAAGGCTGGATGGTGTGATAGTTATAACCAAACACAAGGTAGATTTTACTCTAAATCAAGTTACTAAGGGAAACAAAGTAGTTTCAGATATGCAAAAGGTGAAACCAGATGAACTAGTTTCTCATTCTCCTCTCAAAAAGTTCTTTTTCTTTTTTTTTAAAAAATAAATCTATTCACTGAATTTAAACCAAAGTAACTTTTCTAAGCAAAACTCACCATGAAAATCCTCTTGCCACCCCAAAGTGAAAAAAACCTGTCATAGTTACCTCTGTCTGAAGTGATCTTCACTTCTTTATGTCTCAGTTTTGTAATTGCATAATGGCACTATGTACACATTTCAAATATCCTCAAGTTCCCCAAAGAGCTGGAGTTCCACAGAGAGAGAGAAGGCAAGGTTTCGAAGACAAAGCACAGTAAACTAACCAAAATTAGCAGTCAAGACAAGCTTGTGTCTATAATTTGAAATATCCTTCAAAAGCTGAACTTTGTTAGATTTTTTTAAGTGTGCCCTGGCACGGAGGATCAGCAGAATTGTCTAAAGGTAAAATTAGGCCTGGCATTTTCACTTCCTCCCTGTTGTATGGGAACAACTTTTCTTCTTCTTTCACTTTGTATTTCTCTTGCATACCACCACGTCTATTTTTATTCCTTTTTAGAGATGCTTATCACATCTCTATGTACGTAGGCACTCAGTGTTAGCAGTGAAGTGTACAGCCTATTTTGACTCCACTGCATCATATCTGAGGGAGGGGGAGGGAAAGAAGCAGCTGAGATCAGTACTCCCTCCCCTTCTCTCATGTCCTTTGTCCCATTACACAGTCACACTTCCTGAAAAGTCTATACAGAGACTTCAAGTAATTTTGAAGGCAAATTCTGCAACACCGTTCCGAGTTGCTCCTTTGTTTGAAACTACACCAAATATTCAAACTATGGAGTGGTCCATGAAAGCCATGTCTTCCTGTACATTCCTGTTGCTCAGGAGACCACAGAAGTCAACCTGTATCAGCAGGAAAGGATGAGTCCTCTAAACCCAGCCCAGAGGTACTTACTAGCCAATGCATCGTAAGAAGTGTATTCTCTATTTCCTTTTGCATCTCTGTGTTCAGCTGTTTTGAAATGGAGTTTGGAGAGGAAGAACCACATAGCACTTATTATACCCAACTGCACAAAACCCATGCTCTTTCAATTTTTTTTAGACATATAATGTGAGTTACTGCCTGGCTGTTAAGTAAATATTCTGGTGCTCCAAGTACTCTTTTAACGTGTGCCTTTCTTTCCATGGAAGCTCCTAACCTTCCCTGGATTAGTATAAGTTAAAACATTTTTAGAACTTTTCATAGAAAAGAAATTTGTATAAACAGACCTTCTTCTCAGATGGAGAAAGATTAAAAAAAAAATACTGTAGATATGTTTACCCTTACAGTCTTGTACTGGTTAGAGCAAATGTTAAAGTCTGTAAACAACATAAAGCAAAACAAAACAAAGACATGGCTCAGAAACAAAGTTTTAAAATGGTTTTATAGGAAAAAGAAGGTCTTGTCTTACCTCTTCAAGCATACTGTGTATATGGGGCAGAGTTTGGAGGTGTCACCAGCAAAGCATACATTAGTTTGAAATACCAATGCACCATTTGTACAGGATGTGCACCTAGGTGGACCTAGGAAAAAGGAGTGGAGAGTAGGAAAAGAGAGCCAAAGTTAGTCACTTGGATACTATCCCTTTTTTACTAAAGCACAGTGAAAATTATGGACCTTCAACTCCAAGTTTTGATACATAAGCCAAAGCACTAATTCAGGAACTCTGGTCATTTGAGAGGCATCTCTTTGATCCAAGAAACAGTGACTGCAGTGTAGAGCAAGATGGAATAGAATGGGAACAACCTTGCTTATTCCAGTCAGGGGTATAAGCATGTTGCTTAGATTAAGAACGATCCAGATTTTCAGGATCTGTGTGCACAAGTCCAGAGGTAGATTTTCAAAGGGCTCCGAGTCCCATTTAACTACTACAGGCTCAGCAATCATGACAGAACACAGGTCCCTCTGGCTGTTTAGCAGAATAGAGGCTGGAGGCATTAGCTAAATATAGGGTTTATTTTCCAGCACTGCTATTGTACCTATATGTATAAGAAGATTATTTTTTAAATTTAGGTCTCACATCTATTCATAAGAACCCTGCCAAAAGGATTAAAGTAATTATTTTTTTAAATAATGAAAGATGAACTTCTTCTCTACGTTTGCAATGGCTATGAAGTGCGTTTAGGGAAACTGGACTAAACTCTCTGTCTTCCCTAAAGATGAAATGGCCCTTGAAGTACAGCTGCCAACGCTTGCCCCCAGGTGCAATGATCTCCCCTTCTTTCTTCCCCTCAGAGCAGTAGGAATTAATCAAGACTTTTTGCACAGGGCCAAGAGGAGGGGGGAAGATGGAAAGTCTGTCATATGTTATTAGAATTGTGATTGTACATGTCACCAATGACATAGGTGGTTTAAAACTGTACATATTATTTTATGAGAAAATGAAGTAATCAGCTATAAACACATTTATACATAATCTTGCTTTGACATTTATTTTTAATGAACCAGGAAAGTCTACACTATTCTTGAGGTCAACAAGAAAATAGTTGTCACTGGAAGAGAACATTTTTGTTATTACACTGAATGGAATGACTTGTATATTAAACAACATACAGTGGGACTGAATCCATCTCCTCCCTGAGTTGAAAATTTAGTAGGCTCTGCCTTCCTTTTTTCCATTACAGTTATGCATCAAGTGCATTCAATAAAAAGTCCTTCTCTTAGAATAGAATTACTGAATATACATAAGGGGAAAGTGTTGCTTATTACAAATTATTTTAACTGGTAATTCTTGTTGAGATGAAAGCTTTAATTTCTATGAGAGTCCTAGAAGTCAGGTGAGACTGGCAGCAGGTAATCAATCACAATTACATTTAATCACAAAATTCAAAAGTCACAGCAGTTTAAAATATGTTTAAGCACATACAGGTGATACCCTAAAACGATTTCATTTTGCATAGTACATATAGCAGAGGAAAAGCAGGTTTATTTATTTTGAACAAGATTACTTATTACAGTAATGAAAATTAAGAGTCTACACAAGCAAGGAACCCTGATTCTAGTAACAGGTTTACTGATAAATCTTCAGAGAAAGCAGGTAGTCTGAGACCCTTCCTGCACTGACAGAAAGGATGCACCACTGCAAACTCTGACCCAGCCAGTCCACTGTAGACTTAGGAGTAAGATCAGGGGATTACTGGATGCCTTAGTTTGGCTAATAAAAATCAAACCATGCAAAGTGCATTTCTGCTTCATTTTTTCCCTCTTCAAAAGGAATTTTGCTGCGTTTTACCCCATAGCTCACCAGCACTGCAGGAAATTTGGCTTCAGCTTCGCTCCCTGCCTGAGGGACCTGGAAATCACATTCCCTGCTCCTGCCCAGGGACCACACTGTCTGCTGGTGGTTTGGCCATGCAAGGAGGGGATGGCAGGGAGGAAGCTCTCAGTCTGCTTGTTGGAGTTATTTTATCTGTAGAAATAAAGCAATCACTGGAGGAAGCCAGCTGTGGTGCTTTTCACAACAAAGTATCCTACTACCAGGCCTAGCACCCTCCTTTCTTTCATCCCCCTATCTTAATGATAATGGAAGAATTGTTAATCCAATGTATGAAGAGCTTCTAGCATGGTGACTAGGCACTAAAGATGGAGAACCTAATTAATTTCTGCTGCCTGATTGGTTCACAGATGGATTTGAACAAAGGCTCACCACTTCCTGAGTGAGCTGGATTTAAACATTGCCCTGAGTTTGAGAGGAAAATTGATTCCCTGTTCTGAAAGTCACCTGGGAGGTGGGAGAGATGGGTAGCAATGAATGTCTGGTTATGTAGACAAACTAAATGGACACCAACAGTGAAGACTGAGAGGAATAAATCCTCGAAATTTCATGATTATGGCAATATTCTGTAGGATTGGGCACTTTAGGCAGAGGTAGGGGCTAAACAGGGGTCTACCGTGTTCTCCATGGACTTGCCAGGTAGTCAGCTGCTGGATCAGAAAAGATGGTATTAAATCCTCCAGTAAGCAATCTAGCAAACTAGCAGCCTAAAGTTGGTTCCCAGCTGAAAATATGTAATCAATTCATTTACCTCCAAACTGAAGAGCTGGACAATAAACTGTATTTTTCTGTGAACTGTCTTTCTAAAATGCAATGCTTCAAATAAGACTCCCCTGATATATCTGTGTGGAAGAAATAAAAAGACATGCAAGTACGGAATGTAAGTTTCTTTTTTCCAAACAATTCTCCACTCTGGTCTCTAAAATATAGAAAAAGTCACTGTTCACCACACACTCTGGTTCTTAATTACTCTAAGGAAGAATTTTGCTTGCAACTACCCATGTCTCTGCCTTACAAGGTAGCTGAGATCCAGTAGCTGGAATCTCAGTATAAATGACTGTATAAGGACTTACAAACGTTACATTACTAGCAAACCATTTTTGTGTGTGTGTAGCCAGGATATGGGTAAAAATCTGCTGTCTGAGACTTCTTGTTTCTGAGAGGAACTAATGTCTTCTGTTTGACCAGCTAATGCAGTTTGCAAATATAAACATTTACAAGCCCTTTAACAGGCCTCAGGACTCAGCTTTTGCACCTGGCACCTTCTTTTCCATCTACATGTTCTAAGTAACAAAAGACACTACTGCTCTTTAAAGAGCATCTTGTAGACTCTTATGGTTGTAAAGCCCACTACTTCTACATTCAGAAGAGATTGTATATTCTTAGCACTTTGAACTTATTTCTGTTATAAGAAGCCTTAATCAAAAGCACCTACCTAAGAAAACTTTCGTTAATGTACATGTTGTTGTAAAATTCCTGGGATTTAGATAGAGCTTTTGTGTAATGAAATGAATTCACGTGGCGATAAAGTGTTTTCATGTGAGCTTAATTTATCCGAAGTTTTCATGTTAAGATCATTGTTTCAGCAAGATTTCTGGAGCAGGATTTCCAGAAACAAGTAAACTAGTTCTGCAAAAGATGTGAGAGTACTTTTGTCACTCAAATTCTTAAAAACAAAATTACTCTGGAGGCTTGAACATGCTTTCTTTAAAGGGAATGACACAACACCCATTGACTGTAAGAGGGTAGGAGCTTTGATACACGATTTACTTACTGAGATACTGTGGGCTAATATTATACAGCAGGTCAGAAGAGATCATCACAATGACCTTTTTTTGGCCATAAAAGTGAATGAGGAGTGATAAGCATTGACCTAATGCTGCTTTTCCTACTGAGGCCAATAGTGGAGGAGTGAGCAAAGAAGAACATGTCTGAATTACTACTTTAGTAAAGCATAATTTAAACAAAATTGAATTGAACTAAACGTAATGTATTAGGTAGAACAGGTAATGCAAAAGAACTGCAGTAATGAGAGTGAAGTGTTGGTTGTTTGGGCTCATCTGCCAGAAACAAGACGATCAACTCTGGAAGTCCATACTCTTTGATCAGGGATAGAGGGAACCAGGACAGTAAGTAGCATAGAGACCATGAGAGAGGGAGAGACCTGGGTGCTGTGGCTTAGATGAACCCTATCTAATTAGGTGCCCAAATTGAGAGTCCATTTGCCACAGACTTCTGCAGCCAACGGACAAAAAGAGCTGGATATTTCCTATAGGCAACTCAGATCCTATTTTGGCTGAATAATTGTTTTGCAATGTGAATCCATCTCTATGGCCACAGGTTAGCGAAACCAGCCTCCTTTCCCTGGTGCCTCAGTTAAGATACTTTCAGTTAGGATTAATCCAGGGTTAGTTGTCAAGGCATAATACACAGCACCCTGGAGAAGAGTAAAACATGTCACTGCCCCTGCAATTATTAGACACTAATCTCAGAAAGAACAAGGTCTGTTCTTAGAAATACCGACATGTTTTCTGGCTAATCAATGGTAGTAGCTGAACTGACACCTACTAGATCACTGATAGAGTAGACAATACCTACATTTTAAGCTCCTGGAAATGATCTGAAGTAACATGAATGTAAAGTAATATTGGCTGAAACTATTCTCAGGAGGGTTTGGACACCAACTCCTTTAAGTTGTTTTGAAAAACCTCCCTACCATTTGCCCAAGAATGTTAAAGTTTTTTGTAAGTATCTCTACAGCTTTTAAAAATCTATAGAGGGGAGATGCTGGCATACAGTGAGTTTATGAAGGCTTGAACATATGAGAGAGACAAAAGGTACAAGAAGACAAAGAGTTACTATTTGTATTCTCATTATTCTCGTACTGCAGACAGATCTGCAGAAAATAAGACTGAGAAAGACAATATGCATCACTGTTCCTTAGTTTGAGTTATTCTTGTTCTCTACTATTTTTTGTCTCAGTCTTCTGCTCCTTATGAATATGTATAGGTTTCATTAGGCTTCTAAATCAAGTATGCATAGTGGATAAAGACTGAGTACATTACTTCATTTTTCAGCCTTCTACTTTCCTTTGCAGTATAGCAGTAACTGCCAGCAGAGCTCGTAACACACCTCTGCTTTTGAACCCTTCAACCTATGTACTTACATCCCTGAGCATAGGATTTTGTATGCCTGAGAACACATCTAGCCACCCCAACCCATCTGAATCCAAGATTCCTTCAAAGCCACGTTGAAAGTAACCATAATTCCTTAAAATTGAGCTACTTTTACAACCTATAAAGGCAAAAGATCTTAATTTATAATCTTACTGGGGTGGAAGCTCCTCATGCTTGGTATTGTTTGCATGCAAAGTAAAAGAGAACGCAAAGAACTTACAAACATACACCCAAGACAGACAAAGGAAGTATTGTTATCACTGATGGCATACAAGTCCATGGGCTGCCAACAGTGTTTATTTGTTTCTCAAATATAATCTCTAAGGAAGTACTGAGCGATGCCAGTGAGAAGGTAAACAGAAGAATGTATCTTATTCTGGAGTTCATAATGAAGCAAAGCTCAAATCATCGACTGTTAGTTAGGTAAATACTCCATGAAAAGATGTAAAACCAAACTTTGTTAGATGCATAGTATTTCTGTACTTCAGTATTGCTAAACATACTGTTGCAACAGCTTTAATTCAGGCAACACTTCGTGTCACTGCAAACAAGGAGTTGAAGGTTTGTATATGTGGAAAACAACATACAGACAAACAAAGTCTATTTTTTAGCTTAATAACTCTTCAGCTGTGATTTGAGTTTGAAATCATTCTGTTCTTATTTTATCAGAACTGGTGATACTATTTCTGGGTTAAAGTGGAGGGTGATTACAATAATGTGAAGGGATTCTCATGTCAAATCCACAACTCTGGTACTGAGAAAGCAGAGAAGCAGCCTACTGATTTAACTAGTGTTTGGATAGACTCCTAGACCATTATTTGAGAAGCTGTCCAGAGTGTCTTATCATAAGACAATAGTTTCACTTTAAAGGGACAATTATATTTTTTGAGTGGGTGGGGTGGAATGGGAAGGAGAAGAATATATGTATGTATACAGTGTTCTCTGTTTTAGTGCAGATGATTTCTTTATATTCCTCAGCTTTACATGGAGGGTCAAGTTTGAGCAAGCAACAGAATTTCAAAGAAAAAGTATCACATTTCACTGAGTTCTATATCAAAGCCATGCATAAAGCATCTCATGATTTTTATGTTGCAGCATAAATCAATTAAGTTTACTCATAACCACACTGAACACTATATGATATGAGATTTGTATGGTTCAGGGATTTGTTATTTGTATGTTACTTAAACACTTCATAAAATGACTTTAGTATCTGTTCACTGTGTTTATTTTCTGAATTCCTTATTGGAAGATACAGGGTTTCTTTCTTTCTCCCATCTCTGGTATTTAAACATAAGTTGGGAGATTTAAAGCACTCCCATGAAATATCTTCTTTTGCTTCTTACTCTTATTAGATCCTGGTTTTCCATTAATCATTTTACACTCAAAACAACTTATTAATACTCTGTCTTCTCTTTGATCAGTGATTCTTGGAACTGAAAGGATATGGAAACCTGATCTAATATTAAGTCCAGAATTACAACTCTCTATAGCTTTCTCATGAGACATATTTCTCACTCTGTATTGGGAGGACTGTGTTGGACATGACATACATGTATACATAGAAATGCTTATGATATGGCAAAATTAAAAATTAAATTTAAAAATAATGTTATAATGTTTCAGCCAAAGACTCCAAAACCAGTACAGTTTAACGAAATACTTTTTTATGCTTCTAAATGGGAAATAATGGCATCTATTCATTCACTGCTAGGTAAATGCATTTCAGAATATTGATAATCTTTATTGAAAACATGCACTTCTGGTAAACACTTTCATGATGTTCATAAGCTGTTTATCAAGTGTCAAGTCCTTGTGAAGTTGGGTAGGTGTATTATTGTTTATCAGTTGCTAACCAGGTAAAAACTGCAAATTAGGTTGAAACTGTGGACTTGTGCAAAAAGCTGAAATAAAACAGTCACTTGTGAAGGCTGAAATAACACAAGGAGGACAAGCTTAATCATAACATAGAGGTGAAACAAAATGTGGAAGGCTGGACAATCCCACTGAGATGTATATATGCTGGTGCAAGAACAAGGGATATAAATGGGAGGATCTGGACATTTTCTTAAGTGATCAAAATATTAGTAAAATGGAGTCTTGGTGGGTTTTTTTCTCATGACCAGTGTATAAATATGGAATACTATAATTTGTTCATGAAAGATAAAGTAAGGAAAAACCATCTATAATGTGGACAGAGAAAGTTGCTGAAAGTCTGTTGTCAGTGACTACAAAGGAGAAGAACAGTGTGCTGCTGGGACAAGGGATACAGCATAGACCACTGGACAAAGCTTTTTGTGAGTATCAACCAGAGTAATCCAAGACTCTGGCCTCAGTCTTAAGGGGATATTTCAACCAGCCATGTATCTGTCAGGAAAAGAGTTAATGGGTAAGACAGTTTTGTTCCATTGCTGATAGGTTTTTTGATTCATAAGGAGAAAGCATTTGGAGGGGAAGATCTTTGAGTGATGATTCTAAATGATGGGCAAGAAATTGTTGAGAATATGAAGAAGAAAGGTGAAATAGTTAGGAGAGGCCATGAAATGGTGTCTGTGATTATTACAAAGTGAAGAACAGATATAAGTAAAATAAAAATGATGATTGTCAAGAATACCAATTAGAAAACTTGGAGAATTGATAATGGGAGTAAGATAGCAGTCCAAAAAATGAACACAACCAGTATCAGGGCCAAGATTATGAGTGGAAAGGAATGTCAGAAAATACAAAACCCACTGGCTTAGTTAAAACTTCATTGACTTGAAATACAGGAAGGAAGCAAACTGAAAGGACAGATTACTGAGGAGTTGAATAGCATCAGCAAAGGGTCTTCAGATTGAAACAGAAAAAGCACAAAGTAATGAGAATTTAGGGTACTGCATCACATTACTCGACCTGATGAAAAGGCAGGCTACTGTGGGCAAGAGTGGCTCCTATCTTCCCCAGCCCGATTACATTGTTCTGCCACTTCTCTTGCATGAGGTCTGGCAATGGTGACACTATAAGTGAGTCAGGTCAGCTCATGACCAGACAAAAAAACCCCTTATATACCAAAAGGAAAAGTAAAAAGGGAGTTCTGTCAGGTCTACACACTGATCTGACTTGCCACACAGTTGCCAGATCTAACGCGGGAGATGACATATTTAGGACATGCAGCTAGGGGTAAGGGCCAGGTGCTGGGACTGACCTTTTCAGTAATAGCTTACACTTGGACTGAAATACATTAACATAAAATGAAACTTTTATTTAAGTTTGACCTTTCAAATCAACTATGTTTAAAAAAAGTCATCCTTGGGTACGTCATGAAGAGGTGAAAGTGCTCTCCGTGCAGACAGGGTACTATCCTGAGAACTTACTGTTGAAGGATGATGCTCCAACCTGGAGCAGAGCTACTGGGGTGCAGGGGGAGTAGGGCACAGAGGGGAGGAAGGGATAGACATGAAATTACAAAGTATTAGAGCAAGGAATCAAGCAATGTGTAAAAAGACAAAAGGGAAAAGGAAAAAGGAGGCAGTCCTCTATGAAGAGGCAGCAGACATTCAGATGTGGCAGAATCCACAAATGTCATAGGTCTGGACTTCAGCAAAGCTTTGGACAGCAACTCAAGTGATAATTTTATCATAAAGCTAGAAGATGAGTGCAAAGTTAATTTTGTACTCTTAGGAGACCTTTGTGAAAACCATGATGGTTTCAAATATGAATATATTCTGTTGCTATTTAAGGCTTTGTAAACGTTTGAGTCACATAATAAGGAACTTCGAACTGTTAACCTAGGAGCAAAGGTAAAAAATATGGCAAGCTAATTTAGACCTTCTTTCTCTAAGTAAGATCTCTTTGTGAAATGAACAGCAATACAGCTAATGTTTGAAAATGGAAGGATTAATCCATAAAATAATACCCCTCTTTTATGGATTTCTACACTTTCGTTAAAGCAGAAGGAGAAAGAAGTCAAGCTTGAACGATGTTTCTAAAACAAAGTAATCATTTTAGTTCCTGGATATATTTATTAACTAAAAGTACAAATTAGAAAACAACCAAAGGTTAAACCCAAAGCTGCAGCCAGACCCAAGGTATTCCAAATGTGCCTGTTTAATATGCACTGCAGATTAACGGGTATTACACATTGATTCTAGCTGTACTTTTTAGAGGAGGTGGAGGAGGAGGCAAGACACTGAGATAAAAAATACAGTCTTTGTTTCGAAAACAAAAATGAGATTGTAAAATTGAAAACACGAAAGTGGAAGAGAATCACTAATAACTATATTCTTTATCTTCAAAAAAAATCAACAAAACCTTGCTTCGCTGTATGTTCCAGTGTACTACAGGCAGGCATTATCCAGCCCCTTTCTGAATGTTGGCAGGAGAGTTTGGTTTCCCAACTCTGTGAAATTCTAAAATATAATGAAAATGCAGCTACCGTACTTTCTAAGCTCTTGGTAGATATTTTCACTTACTTTGTCATTTTCAGGGGGGAAACAATGGTGGCATCTGTGCCCTGGTGCTAAGTGCTCATTTGCATGCAGAGGCAGAGAGATATCCGTTTATTATCAATTTTATGCATTACTTCATTTCATGGTGTTAAAACAATTACATTCAAAGGGTTCAGCAGTCCACAGCCAAGCTATTCAGGGCTCCAGCAGCATCATATAATAACGTTATTCAGGGAGAGACACATACATCATAGTTTACTGACTTAGAAGTAAAAAAGAGAGGGTGAGGGAGAGAGAGAAGCAACTCCTATAGAGCTGGATACAGAATTTGTAAAACATCAGAGATATTACAATAAGCAGAGAAACCCAGGGCAGATGGACATGAAATTTATTAACTTCTGAATTACTTTCTAAGAAAGTTGGGCGATTTTTTACACACAATAGTTCCACCAAATTCTCTGCCATATATACTCTCAACGTCTTTTATACAACACTCTTCATCGCCCATACTACAAAGCTCCACTTGAGCAAAAAAGCAGACTGTGCACCTCCCCTAGAAGATCTTAGAACACATACCTTGGAACAGCAAACAAACGGTTTGGCCTGAAGAGACTTTTGTGCTCAGAGTGCTCTCTACGTGCAGTGGATTTGCAATCTGATTATCTGGTTATTCCTGTCAAGGCTCTGCCAAGCCTCCCATGAGGAATTTACATTTGTCTATCAATTTACATTAGCTAAAACAGCTGTCTGTGTGAAGGATTTCAAAGTTTTAAAATGAGGACCTACCTTCTGACACCAGTCAACTCTCCAAAATCCAACAAAAACTGTGGCTCAGTAGTGAATAAATTAAAAAAGCACATACACCTTCAGGGTTTCCCTTATTGAGTTTGGTGAGATGTTTGTTTCAGCAGAAAGCAAACAAACTACTTAATCGAGCATTTGCTGAAATTTTTAAAAGTGCAAGAAAAAATCAAATCCAACAACTTTTAATAATACTTCACTGCCAGAGGAAACCAAAATCAGTGCTGTCCCTATAATATAAAAAAGCAATTACTAACTTTTTGATTATTATTTCTATAACAATCTACCTTCAAGAAAGTGACTTCAGTGAAGCATGAGAAAAGAAAAGCCTTTTTGAATCATTTCAGCATAGAGGACTCATGAAATAAGAAACTGGAAGAGGAGTTTTATTATCTGGGCTATCACAGACAACTGTTTGTTGAAGTGCTTAGAAATTTCCCATCAGTTCTGGCTAGGGATAGTTGATACACACACAGTCCAGTGATAAGATATGGGTCTGCTCAAGCCATGGAGAAATGTAAGTTTTGAAGAAACTAGCTTGGCAACTGGGAAAACCAGCTGCTTCCTGGTAAGGACCACAGAGCAAAAATCGTTCTCAAGCTATGGGCCGCTCTCAAAAGGATGGGGAAAATTATATTCTGGGGTGTTGCAAGGCCAGAGTGCTGACAGAAGCAAAGGACAGCATGTGGTTGAGGTGGGGATAGGTCTAGTGGATGGAGCGGTACTGAGGAGCCCACCACCACTGGAGCTGCAGAGCCAGACCATCGCTTTTCAGCCTTCCCTCACCGAGAATATCACATGGAACATTGCCCCACAGGAAAGTTGGAGGCAGCAGGTTCCTCAGTGGCTCCTGGCAGGTTTCCCCTGTTTCTGCTCTGAATATCTCAACAGCCAGCACTTCCTTCTGAGATATCTGGCTCTGCCCCTGCCATAGCCACCTTCTAGCATTAAAGTAATGAGGGTGCCAACAGCAGCCCAGCTGTGCCACATCTGCATGGTCCGCAGAAGCCATGTCAGAAGCAAGGCAAATACTCAGTGAATTGGCCCATGTTGATTCCTCATTAGGCTGCTAGCAATGTCTTGTCTAGCCAGTTTAAAGCTAGCGTGGCTATCTTTACACTACATTGCAGTCACAACATTTACCTTAAGGGCAAGGAGAATGTCTACTACCAGTTTTATTAGGCTATACAAATTAAGCAACTTCCAGAACTGAAAAATTGGGTCTAAGTTTTATGTCAGCAGCTTCCAGTTTATTTCACTCTGCAGGGCTCATCAGCTCAGACACAGGTCTGTGGCAATGCCTCTGTACCGCTTGCTCAGTGGCTTGATTGAAGGATATAGGCAAGAAGAATTGTGTGGTAGGCATACTGCTGCCACTTTTAGTGGAAGACAGTCTCACATGCACCAGGTTCTTCAGTCAAACCGCTCTTGTTACAAAAACTGGAGAGTAATGCAATTCATAATAATTTCCCTGTTACTTTGCTCTTCCTGTCTTCACTATATGATTTATCCTGCAAGGTCTTCAGAGAAGGGACTGTCTCTTCATTTTCATGCCTACATGATGAAGTGCTGATAACCACCCATGGGTCTGAAGATAGATACAAACATTAGCCTAACAATAAAGCCCTTAAAATTTAACTAATGACTAGTTGGCCTTTGAAATAAACCTAGTAACCATCTATTGGAAAGGAGAGAGAATGATAACCAACAAGAAGAGGTCTTGGTATTTGGATGACAACTGCAGAGTTGTGAAAAAGAAGAGCCCAGCAAAATATTAATGTGTTAGACAACAGGGGCAGGTGTGTGGACCTGTAAAGACAGAAAGAAAAAAAGACAGCCTGGCAGGAAAAGAAGGTCCAGCTTCTTTAAACGATTGCTTTCCATGAGTTTTCAAGAGAAATATCTTGGTTTTATCATACTAAATGGGTGTAATTGGACTGATTTAGGACATCATAAGAATTAAAGGACCATACAAAGACACTAACTGTATTCCCAGTCTGAAATATCCTGTCTCCATTGGTTATCAATGATGGATGCTCAGGAAGAAGTCCACAAAGTAGAGTGTTCAAAGAGGATATCTGTACTGTCTACTCAGTCTTACGCCACTGAATTCAGCAGACACTAACACGAAAAGCTTTGGGACTCCAAAAGCTGTAGCAGCTAATTTTACTTCAATCTAACTAGAATTTTTAACTGTCCACAACGTGCTAGAGAGATCTGTGAAAAAATAGCTAAGCATTTCATATGACTATCCTGATGGAGAAAGACATGTAATAACCAGTGAGTACTCTATTTGCTTGCTGATAGCTCTGGAATGTATGCCGCAATTTCAAACTGGAAACAAGTGAAAAGTTCAGATCAGAGATACTTTCACTGTGCTTTTAGTACCTCCAAATCTCTTTTCCTCTAGTCCTTAGATAAGGATCATGGTAAAATAGAAAAATTTATCACTACACAGTACTTAGTGTCTATACCTCACATCACATAGAATCACAGAATGAATCACAGAATGGTTTGGGTTGGAAGGGACTTTTTAATGATCATCTAGTCCACCCCCACTGCCATGGCAGGGACACCTTTCATAAGATCAGATTGCTCAAAGCCCTGTCCAACCTCACCTTGAACATTTCCAAGGATGGGCATCCACAGCTTTTCTGGGCAACCTGTTCCAGTGCCTCACCATCCTCATCATAAAGGATTTCTTACTTAGAGTCAGACTAAATATATCCTCTTTCAGGGTAGATTTCTACATCTAGAAGCAAGTTAAGCAAGTCATTAGTACTGTTAAACAACTTTGCTCCCTTTAAAACAAATACTAGCTTAAACATTTTAGAAAAAAGTTCAGATCTGTAACTTGTTATGAAAGGCTACGCATATATAAAGAGGTTTACATATATATATATATATGCAAAAGCTGGTCACACTCAACGTTGGAATAAGTTACAACAACTCCACTAATACCAAAGTGGATATACTAGGTTTTGCCAAAAGAGATTTTTGGCTCTGTGAATCTAAGAAATACAAGACCAAGAAAGTCATTGGAAGAAGAGAATGATAATATACGTTATTTAAATATGCAAATTTAAACCCCTGAATTAATTTTTAAAAACAGAATTGTATAACAGCAAAACATATGAAACAGAAAAACAGAATTATCTCCTACTTGCCAGAATATTGGTGGAACAATGAAGATACTGGATCAATTTGTAGGTCGTCATTATCTGCTGCCAAAAAAAACCATCAACAACAGTTCATATTCTAATGTGATCACTTCATTGCTAGCCTGGAGTGATGCTAACTCCCACAGTTCCTGCTGTCTCAAAATGGGAGTCAAGGGTGGGCAGGACAGACACTTAGTAAGTGGCAGCTCAAAGCCCAGTCTGCCTGCCAAAGGAAAACAGATCCTAATATGCACATGGGTCTGACAAAATTTAAGGGGCACTAGTGAGAAAAAACAGTTTGTATAAACAAGCTGACAATCAAAGTTTGAGTGGTGATGAACATCTGCATCTTCCATTATGATCCACGGTAGCTATAGGTGCACAGCAAGTGTTTAGTTGCTGTCTGGATTCGGCCCATACACAGTAAAGATATGTTTCTCATTAATGCACCATAGTTTATGAGTCTACCAATAGCAAATACATAACAAATGTAGCAAATATATAGCTAAATGGCACAGCAGAGTCTTTCTTTGCTCCCTATTTTGATTTTTTCTTGTTTTGGGTTTTGATGTTGCTCTCTGGTTTGCCATAAGAGCTAAATAATCTTGCCAATTGGGTGCTAATATATTCAGGGGAAATGTCAAGATTAATTTTCATCTTTTAAAATATCCCCAAAGCCACAGTGTATACCTTTCTGGGGCTGTTAACAGGAAATCAGTTTTCAGACCGGCCTGCAACTGGAACACTTCCATGCATAAAGGTACTCAGGGCAGGCAGGTGGCAGGTTGTTAATTCACCCCCTGCTCATTCCTAGAGGTGGAGTGATAAAATGAACCACATGCTTATGACTTTAATGTGCTTGGTGCTCAAAAACAAGACGATTTCAGGACAAAACAGCATCCTTGCTAGCAGTTGGCTGAGACATCAAGAACAAGAAGAAGAATTTCTAAGACCTTATTGGTGAACATATGGCAGACTCTGATTTCCTTACTAAATCAGATGATATTACTAGAACTGGGTCATTATGCACACATTGTAATCTATCGTTAAGCCCAACAAAGTAATATTTAGCTAGTGTTTTAATTGTACTACTGGGATTTATCTCTGCTTTTCGAAGAAAAAAAAAGTCCAGGAAGGAAGAAAGAGTGGTGAGCTTTCAATTTTAATAACAGGAGGTTGCCAATTTTGACAAATGACACTAACAGCTTATTCAGATAATGTTTGCATATATACATACTTGCACATATTTTTGGTGTTATTTAGGAGATAGGAAATGTTTAAATTATTCATTCTCTTCCATCTCTTCCCTGAAAAGTACATTTCTCCTCCCTGTATATGCTTTAAAAATGCAAGTTGGCATCATACATCTCAAATAATCTTCCAGGTTGTTCTACGAAGCCTACAGCCAGGACATCATTACCTGTATTTCCAAACAACCACGAGGACAGTGTAATGCACGTGCATGTGTTATAGAACTGATGACATACAGGAAGGAAATTAACCTCTTGGCCTGGAAATCAAGCAGTCCCTCACAATGCCAATCCATATGGCTACAATCAATTAAAACAAAGATGCATCCTTCTCATCTAGGCTGCTGAGTGATCATACAGCAAGAGTTACAGGGTGGTAGAAACTGGGGCTTCTAGGGTTTTTTGCTGTGGCTGTTTCTTGGTGCGTTTTTTCTTTACCGATCATTCCCACATGATTTCCGAGATGTATGCAGGCTGCTGACACAGGTACTGTTTATCCAGGGTATGGGACAGAAGGGAAAGGTGTGCAATTCAACTGTAGGCCAGTCATCCCAAACCTGTTAAACACACTCATTTTGCAATGTGTTAAGCAAAACTGCTCAGACAAATCCCATATCTGTCTCCAACAGCTGGAGATAAAGAACCCTGTTTTCTTTTCTGTCAGGGTTAATAAAACAAGCAACTTATTAAATAGCATTTTGGCAAACACAATGGATAATGAATCCTATTCTATAGTTAAAGACTTTTAACAATTAAAAAGATTTATGAGCCAAGCGCCGCAACGCATGAGTGCTGGAGGAGCAAACCCGCTCCTGTGCAGCCACGCGCGGAGTGGGCAAGGCGCATATCCAGCCTGTGCTTGCTGAGGATGGGTGCCTTGAGAGGAGCCAGGAGAGTCTGGCAGGTAAACGTGCAGCTCAGGCCCGCGAGGACAGCAAGACGGACACCCCAGGAGCCCGGCCCTTTGATGGGGCTGAAACAGCCGGGTATGTCAGATACCGTGGCCCCCCAGCCTATTGTTCCCCATCAGCTACAGTACATGTCCAGCGTCTGGTTTGTCAATCATCGGATTCAATGGCTGTTTGCCTGGGAAGCTGCTGACAGGGGGCTAGGGGGGCTTGCCAGAGCTTAATTACCGTACCTCATTAAAGGGCTTCTCATTCATATTCAGTAAGGAATCATTCGAGCAGACAGATATGTCTTTGTTAGATGAACTGAAAAACATACTTTTAAAAAAATCCCTACCACTTACGTATTTACATTTGTTTGGTTAAAGAACCCTTTTCATTCTGCATAAGAGAGAGAGAGGGAAAAAAAAGGGGCGGGGGGGAAGGAAAAAGAGCAGGAAAGAAATAAAATCAAAGGAAAATTAACTAGAAAGAGTTTGCATTTGTAACCTGACAGGCTTTCTTTTTTTTGAGGAAAAAAATAGATTTCATTACATAGAGTCAAACTCTGCTTTCATTTCTACTCAGTTCACAAAGATACACCAATATGTGCGGGGGGAGAGGCAAATCTGTTTCCATGAATGAAGGATGGAGAGGTTAAAATTGGCTACTCTTCTCCTGGCAAAGGTTTGTTTAACAACATCACTACTATTTTTCCTTAAAGGAAAAGGTTAGGAAAATTTTGCACCTAACTTTTTTTGTGCAGGTTTTCCGTTGTTAACGTAAAAAAACACATAGAGCCTTAACCAGCACAGTTTAATGCAGCCTCCCTGGCACTATGTTGGCACTGGTAAGGATATGGATTGTAGTCTTGTTCTCACTGTGATGTTCTGCCACCAAAGATAGCACTGGCTCGTATTCACTGGCAAGCCTAACAAGAACCCCATCCTTCTGTGGACAAGTAGCCCAAAGAGGAAAGAAATACCTTTCTAATCTGTACAAAGGTTTCCACCTGACAGCTCTCAGTGATGTTTTTGTAAACATTATTTTCAGCATGTATTTTCATTAAAATAGAGGTCCAAATCAGGAAGGACCAAACCAGTGATCCAAACCTCAGCTATTGAGCATGAAGACTCTTGTTGCTTTTGAAGTAACATTAATATTTTCCTGATTCTGATTAGTAATGATATTGAGCTATTGCATATCAGAGGGCACAGTAAACCTTTAGTTTGAGACATTTTGGTGCTCAGATTGCTCTTACAATATTTGCTTAAAGAAACCCACAAAACTATATGTGTAGTGCTGAGATCTCAGGAAGAATGACAATATGAAAAGCCATTTGATCTGGCATAGGAGTGAGTCCTTAGTCCTCTTTACACATGGCTGATCTGGGGTTAGAAGAATAAAAAAGCTGAGGAAAAGAAGAGAGATCATATACCCTCTCTTGTCCCAGGCTGCTGAACTGCACAAGGCTGAGGTTTTCAGTGTCCAGCAATTTACGCTGACTTTTTTTTGCCTTTGAGTCTGCACTTTTGGAAATGCAGCAAGACATGAAGAGAGAACTGTGAAGAGACCTTGTGTGGTTAATATAGTTTTCCCTTATTTCTTTCTCAGAAATGGTTTTAGAAGAAATTAAAAAGGACATTTGCCTAAAGGCAGACAAAAGGCACAGGAAATTTAATCCTGCATGGCTAAAGTTTGGCCAAATTATGGGCATCTGATAACAGGGTCTTTTATATATAATGCAAAGGATTTGGCAACTTCAGCTATCGGCAGAGGAATACAGAAGTTGGGGACATCATATTTATTGCTGGTTTATGACAGGGAGCAGCCAATCAAACCACAGGATTTTCACAATGTATATTGACAGCTAACAACAGCCCAGCTCATTAGAGCCCCTCTGCCAGAGGAGTGCATCAATCCCATAATTGAGAAATAAGTGCATCACTCCAAGTCAGTAGTCCCTACACTCTGTTGAGCTGAAGCAATTCCATCTCAGTATAATAAGGCATGAAGCCTAACATCATGTACACTAATAAAAAATACTATCTTTTTATAATGTGATCAAATTTGAGTTCCTGTTGGGGCAATAACCTGGAGTTTCCTGATATCTCTGCATTTAAAACCTCAATTACAGCTCTATATTCCGCACAGTTTTGCCTTGAATACATAACAGATGTTTATATTGAGATGAATGCTTTGTGGACCCAGAACTGTCATCAGACCTCTCATAATCACATTTTCACCTATGCATATGGTGTACACCTGTGGCTTGTTGGAATTGTACTCGATTGCAGCGTGGGAGGTTTAAAGACAGCACTGTATATTTATTCTTTTGTAATATTTTTCATTCACATTGTTATACTTTTTAATGCTTTTTTGTGGTTAGTATGTAAAGCAAATGCAGAAATACAGGAACAAGCAAGGTTCTTTTAAAGCTGCACATGTGTCAGTGTTTTGCATAGAAAAATACACATTTAGGTTAGTAATATATAATGAAATATAATTTCAATATAGGCAAGATTTGAATGTTCTGAGAAAATGTCATGGGACAGTAGTAGATTTCTTTGCTAAAGATACACAGAAGGATGCTAAGAAAACCAGCCTAGAATACAAAGTAGAGGTGTATCATATACAGGTGGGTTTTGATGTTTATCTATTTTTGTGAAGGAAATACACCTTGAAATGTATTGCCAAGAGACTGCCAGGATCTATTTTTCATTCCTCATTTACAGATACATCTACTTTCTTGTGAAAGGTCTATGGAGGTGTATTTCAACAGTGGTTTCCACATACCAAACCCACCTAACATTACAACCACAAGGGATGAGATTCAGACTGCTGTAGCCCACCAGCTCTGCCCTCACAAAGGTGAAACACAAAATGTTTTTGGGAACTGGATCTGTATCATTGCAGAACTTAGTATGAAACACAGGGCAACTGGTGGGATGTATGTTTGCCTGTGAAGACCACTCTCCCACAGAAAAAGCTTGATGTACAAAGAAACCGGCTAGTCCTAATGGGGCAGAAGGACCATCACAGGCCTAAACACAAGGATGGCTTCTCATTGTTGCAGCCTTTCGTTATCAAGTACCTGTTTTATTGTGTATCAGCTGTCTGCTTAGTATAGTCAAGTGAACAAAGAGTTATCAATAAGAAGAAAATGGAGTAAGACAAGGAAAATACAAAAAGAGGTGGTAAAAATCTCATAATCCCTAGCAGGCAACTTCAGTAAGGCCTTCACATGAGAAGAACATGGAGAACATGGAGAACAGCTTGTTAATGAAATATAGTAAAATCCCAGTGGATTCTTGCCATGAATTTTGAATCTCTTCCCTGTGATTTTGCATTCATGGCCTTACTATTGGCTTAACCCAACACCTAATGAAGCTGATAGGACTCCTCCCTCTAAAGTCGATGGGTCAGCAACTAGTGCAAAAACCAAGCATTTTTAAATCCATGTGCAATTGAAGATAAGAACAATTAGAGTAGTTTCTTTGATTTGCAATTCCAATAGACAAATCCTTCTTTGAATTAATTAAAATCCCAATGAAGAATCTAAGGTAGCCCATCTTATCTAGCCCTTTTGCATAAACTGAACATTAAATTATTTACAGGCCAAAATGTGTGGCAGGTTCTTTAAAATATTCTACATTGTAGGGTTATAATATCAAAATTTGCAATCCATACAATGAAGAAGTACTTGGGAAACTTCAATAATAATTGCTCTTCTTTATGATATGCCCAATTGTATCTTCCTACAGTACAATTATACATGGAATAAAACCAACAGTGAAATCATGGGTAAAAGACATAATATAAACTTAATATTGTCTTAATAGGTATGCATACATTTTCTGCAGCAGGATTTTCAGGTGTGTACAAGCAAGACATAGGTTTCTCTGAACCGCATGAAATGCACCTCTGTAAGTCAAAGGGGTTCAAGAGTACTCTAAAAGTTTTAAATGATTATGCTCTGTGGCTTGATTGTCAAGATCAGCTAGCAAATTGCTTTCCGTGCTCCTGGGCTTCTTTTGTGCGCAGACAGTTGTGCTAAGAAAGAAAAAACCTAAAAACCCAAACCCCCAACAATCTACATTTATTAAAGCCATCTCTTTAAAAAGGAAATATAACAATGATGTCTTAATAGCAGAGTTTTATATATAGTTTTATATGGAAGAGCAAAATTGGCCTTTCCCTAGAGGCATTACAAAATTTGATATGCTTAGGCTTTTTCCTGCTGCTGCTTATCTCTTTGGTATTTAATTTGCAACTTGTTAGCCATTACTCATGCTGTTTGCCATCTTCTGCTCTTTTTCATATACAGTCAAATGAACATTATTTTTTTTTTTTTACTATAAGAAACACAGAAGAAAAAGAAATTGTTATAGAAACTTCTGTCACTTACAAGCCTGAACTTTGGACTTAACCAGATGAGCAAAGAACTTGTGATAGACAATAGCAGATTCCAAGCATCCACTTCTACCATAAAAAAGGATAAAATCCATAGCTAGGATCCAGTTTTAAACTCAGAAGAAATGTGAAGACAGTCATATACAACAGTTTCAGCACTCAGTGGAAGCTGCTCTGTGAGCTACAGACACATATACAGCCTTGTAAGCAAAACAGTTTTATGAATAAACTAGTTCAGTAATGAGTAGGATCTTATGGGGTGGATTTTTTTGGAATAGTGATATATAACAATATATTACATAAGTGAAGAAGTAATGACCAGAACATGCTGTAAAGGTACTGGGAAGGACCTTGAAATGATAAGCATTTGGTATCTCAATAACAAAAGCAGAAAAGGAAACAACCGTCACCATCTATTAAGCATGACATTTTGCAGGGGTTGCTAAATGAACATTATATATGAATGAGTACCAAAGGGAAGTCTTCTGATTCAAGCTACTGGTCATTTTGCTTTGCAAATTCCCCAGTTAATGATCTCCTTAATGGTTAATGGTCTCCATCTGATTGGCAACTCCTGTAACTTAGAAAACATGAATAAACGCTGCCTCCAGTCAGGCTCCAGAACTGTTAACTCAGGATGAATATGTGGATAGCCTCTAGTTTTGAGCAGTTTTATTACTTGATTTTCCAATGGTTCATTAGGTGTATGTCTGCATGTAGATACACAACTTTTCCCTTTGCTCCAAACATCACTATTTTCTGCTACATATCTCGATTAAGTGTTGCTTGCATCAAAAGTAAGCAGCTTCTTGAAGGCGCTACCACTACATACAGTGTAACCATTGCTCCTCTAAGTACCTCCCTTTTGCAGCAAAAATTCTTCTTTCTTCAAGAGGTCATGGAAAAGTAGCCTTATTTAAGTTCAGTAACACGCTGACTTCTTGGTATCTTCCCTCATTAACTTAACTTTTTTTGTGGTCACTGCTACTTATAAAGCACTATGCTAAATGCGTTTGTTAGAGGATATTGTTACAGGATGTGTGCTGTAAGGGTCACCTCTAATCTAGCAAAGCTACGCTCACAGAGTCTTAAAAGAGTGATTACTGGAGTAAATAATAATTCCTATTCCTAGACAAATGTTTTTCAGTGTGAGATGCAGAATTGTTTTAACGTTAAATAAGTCCATCCTCTGAAAGACCTAAAGATCATACAATATACAGAGAGATGGAAGTAATAATTATTTATCATCCATTATATTAATTTATTTTCTTCTTAAGGTCATGATTTTATCTTTATAATAAAAGATGCTAATATTATCTTATAATATAATAACCTTATAAATAATAACTTGGAATTAAAACCTCATTGCATCTAAAGGGCCGAGAGGATCTGAACTTCTGTTGCAGTTCATTACCATTAAGCAGCTATTCAAGAGGAAAATTAATAGCCAGACTGACTTGACGTTTGTGGTATCACAGCTAGTAACTTTGGGATAACATCTTCCCAAATTGCTGAGCACAAGTATAAATTGGGAGAGGAGTGGCTGGAGAGCAGCCCTGCAGAAAGGGATCTGGGGGTGCTGGTCGACAGCAGCTCAATAGGAGCCAGCAGTGTGACCTGGCAGCCAAGGGGGCAAACCCCATCCTGGGGTGCATCAAACACAGCGTAACCCGCCGGTCAAAAGAGGGGATTATCCCGCTGCACTCAGAATTGGTGGGGCCTCTCCTTGAGTACCATGTGCAGTTCTGGGCCCCACAATTTCAAAAGGATGTTAAAGGTCCTTGAATGCATCCAGAGAAGGGCACCAAAGCTGGTGAAAGGGCTGGAAGGCATGTCCTGTGAGGAGCAGCTGAGGACTTTGGGTTTGTCTAGTTTGGAGAGGAGGCTGAGGGGCGACTCATTGCTCCCTACAGCTTCCTGAGGACTGAGGAAGGGGAGAGGGAGGTGCTGAGCTCTACTCCCTGGTAAACAGTGCCAGAACATGTGGGAATGGGTCAAAGCTACATCCCTCAGGGGAGGTCCAGACTTGATATGAAGAACCATTTCTTTACCGAGTGGGTGGTCAAACCATGAAATAGGCTTCCTACAGAGATGGTTGATGCCCTGTGCTGGTCAGTGTTGAATAGGCATTTGGACAATGCCCTTAATGACATGCTTTAACTTTTGGTCAGCCCTGAAGCAGTCATGCATTTGGACTTGATGGTCATTGTAGGTCCCTTCTAACTCAATTCTTCAATTCAATTTAATTCAACTCTTCTTCCTCCCTCCTTCTTTCCCTATCAGTACAAGCTGAGGGAATCTTTGATGACGTTTCTTCCCAGCCCTGCACTAGCAGAAGGGATTGAATGGGTGATCATGTCCCAGCACAGGCATTGGCTCTGTCACTTTCTGGGGAGGAGGCATGCACCTTCTGATGGGTATGAGGGCTCTGGATCATCTCGAGATCATTTGACCACCTGAACAAATTTGCAAAAAGCATATGGGAACTGCGGTTTTTGAAAGTATTCTATGTTCATCCAGTTTAGCTGGGTTTCCACAGGATGGCAAAACCCCACATCTCTGACACTAGCGAGGCTCAAAGACCGAGCCCTCGGTCTGAAGCAGGGAGAGCTCCAGCACTAAATGGTTGCAAACCTTTTTGAGGAGAGCAATACCTGTTCACTTCCCTGGGGATTTTTTTCCCCCCTTGTACTCATTTTTAGAAATACCCGAGCTGTTTCCCTTGGAAAAACATGGTAAAACAAAAGACCCAGAGAGCAGCAGTACCCCACCAGAGCGAAGGTCCCTCTGGCCCAATACTTGGTCTCCAAAGCGGCCAACCCCAAATGTCTGACGGAGAGCACACGAGCAGGGCCGGTCTGCTCCCGCCAGGGTCCTGGAGGTGCTCACAGGCCTCAATGGCCGGGGCCGGCCTCCCCCGGGACCCCCAGCCCCACCGCCCTCTGCTAAGGGCCCAGGGGACGAGGGGTCTCGGCTCTGCCTGGGGCCTCCGGCCCCTGCCTGGTGTCGGGGCCATCTTGTAGGTGTGTGCCCGTCTCTGCCCCTCTCTGCTGGGTGGGCCTGGGCCGGCACTGCCAAGAGCTGCTCTCCTGGAGGGAGCCCTCAGGCCTACGCCAGAGCCTGTCACAAAGAACTCTGGGCAGAACATATGTAACCATTCTGTTCCATTCCATTCCATTCCCTCCACTCACCATGAGGCAATTAATGATGAGACTGTTTGCCTGGAAAGCCGGTAGGGGTTCAGCTCCAAAAACACTTTCAAGGACACAAATCAGAAAGGGTACAAGCGGAAACGGGATTTTGTTTTCAGATTTTATGTAATTTTATTTTATGTTATTTTTCTGAATCTCTTTCAGAGCCGATGCTCACAAGCATTAACATAACATGCATGTGTAGCCAGGAGCAGGCTGATGCATTCTTCACTTTAGCTTGAAAAAACATCCCTTGCAGTCTGGCAAAGGCAAGTCACAGAGCTACAGAAAGTAGCAGCAGGAATACACACCCTGTTTCCTGAAGAGTGAGAACTTGAAGGAAGAGGATCAGGACCAACCACACACAAAAGAAGAAGAGGTGTGTGGTACTGTGGGGTATTTTCCAAAGTAGGACACATATCGATGACAAGCATCCTTTTCGCCTTCCAAAACTTGCTCCACTGTGCTTCTTGGCCAGTGATACATGAAAAGCGCTCTCATGCCTGCCCCGCACTTATATTGCATGCAGGCAGAGGCATCAATGCATAGATAGTGGCTTTTCAAGGAACTGTGTGTCAAGCTTAAAATAGATGAGGTAGGATTTAACAATAATGTAACTCCTGTTGAGAGAATGGAAATTTTGCCTGATGTATGACTTCAAAAGAGGCACTGCATGTAAAACCCTCTTGATCTCTTCCTGTTACTTTAGTTACTCAGACGACTTTAAAGATCTGGACTTAAATCCACTGGCTGGGGGTAGTGATAGGCATCTGCTCTGTGGGATCAGCTCAATAGGAAATCACATACAAGGATGTGTGTTCACAAATCCTCTTCCCCATCCAAGAAAAATATACTTGGGAAAAACAACAGCATGCTGGATTCATACCTACCTATGTAAAGCAAGTCACTGATTAAGTATCACTTGACAGTTCAGTAAGTGCAGGGTTCTGCTTCCGAACAGACATTGTAGCAGGAGGCTGTGTGTTCAACTTCATTACAAATTAGGACCACATTTTTACATTACTTACTTTTAGCATTAGAAACTATTCATTTCTGCAACTCTTCTTATTTCCTACTCCTTCATATACTTAAAACTTATCAAAAGAAATAGACATAACCTAGAACTGGAGTGTAACAGCATTTCTAGAAGGTTTCTCAAGTCCTTGTTCTCAGTAATCTATAATTTTTAGTTTGCCAGGAAAACAACAAGGCTGCTAGAACACTTTAGGACAACCAGACTTTTTTTGTGCTGGCCACTGATGAATGCTGAGGTAGATACACTGTAAATGACAGCATTTTTGCCCAGGGTCTCATGAGGGCAAAAGTACAAGCAGTCTCATCAGCAGTCTTCCACTATAGGAGAAGATAAGAAAAAAAGTACCAAGAAGGATTAAAAATTCAAGTGTGCTTTCCTTACTACGTTTATTTTGCAAGTATATCTTCTCTATTTGGGTACAGACCTGCTTTTAACCTTCCACCTGCTAGATTAAAACCAGTGAAGTTGCTATGTTACATTTTTTGCCTTTAAATCAGGAAAGATCTTTGAATACCTTAATACTAGCCTTCCAGAGTCTGCTATATGAGATTGAAATAAATAAATGCTTGCACTTAACCTTACCTGAATTTACAACTCATTGCTACTCTTTTCTGTAGTTCCACGATTACTGGAACTCCTCTTACTAAAGGGATCTGTGTGAGAAATCCAGAAGGATTTTATTTACCTCCAGACTATGATGTCTTACTCTGTGGTATGTATAGTTAGGGCTTGGACTGATTTATTCTGCTTCAGCTGTAGCCACCTAGGATGTTTGTTTGTAAATACTGTATGATAAACCACATCCCACCCACAGCCTTATTAATATTTACTTGCCTTTGTATCACTGCTGTAAAGCAACTTTGAAGTTGTCACTGTTTTTTTTTTTATACCACAAGAAAACTCTAAGACCAGAGGAGAGGGGGGGAAATACAGTAATGGATGTTACAGTAGGTTCATTTTTCCTGAAATGAGGTGGTGTATCACACCAAACATACTTTTGGAGTTACATGATATCTTGGAAAGAAAAGAGTGTCTTAATAGTATATCTTTACTTTCTCCCTAGCTAATTATTTAACAGTTAGTGCTACCCTGAAAACAATTCTCTCTGAAATACTTTCTTACATGAAGGGAGGACCGAGCTATCCCACCAAAACAGGTTGACTTTCAAATTCTGAATGTCAAACTCAAAACTGTGTCCCCTGTGAAGAGTCACAGATCAAAACATTGTTTTCACTTTTGTTCAGTAACTTCAATTTACTGTGAATGATGCAACAAAAGATCTAAAAACATTTTTGGGGGACTCTGGGAAATGAATTAATTAGTAATAAAATTAATCATTATTTGATGCTTTTCCAAACATGTAGTCATTCTGATATGATGGAGACATTCCTGGATTTCTCCTCAAAGCTCATCCTTTGAGGAGCAGACTGCCATTCTAACTTCTGCTGAGTATTATCTTACTGTTGAATAACATTTTATTTTAAAATAGCCTTTTGTTCTTTTTTTTTTAAATTCTGCTATGGAGGCAGAGTGGAATGTCAGGCATATTGTCAATGTGCAGAAAGTTACCATACTGCCACTTTGAAGATATGACAACATGGTTACAAAAGATCACAGGATTTTGAGAGATCTACTTATATACATATTTATTTTGCAGATTAGAGTATACTTGAAGTGGCCCAGACATGCATTCTATGTCATTTGTGCATCAGTCAGAAATAGTCTACGTAGTACAGAGGAGACTTTGTTTTTTCAATATTGCCTGTCTTCTTAATAACTTTTTCAGTACTAAGGAGTTGGGATTTTTATTATGAGCACTGCTTTTCATGTTATCACATTCAGTCTTAATGTTTTTTGCGATCCAGAAAGAGTAGATTCACAGAAAGCTCCTCTCAGCTAGGCGACAGCTATCTGATAAGCACAGTGCAACTTGTACTTTTCCTCAATGTTTTTGTGTGCCATAAAGTTGTCTTTAAAATACACAAAACATGTTTCTGCTTGCTAGGTAATTTTGCACCCTCTTCTGGCCAGGACTTTCCCTTTTTTGGCATAAATCTTCTGATATAGGTGGATTCAACATGAAGTTATTCAGCATTAATACCAACTGTTCACACTGAAAAGTGTATGTTGGATACAGGCAAACTCCTCCTTACTAGAAAAATACCTGAATCCCAAACCATCCAGATCCTGAAGGTCAGCCATGTTCTGACCTGTTGTATTCAAATGCTTCATAGCTACATCTAAGAAAGAAAAAAGGGTATGTTGAAATAAACACATTCTCATGAAACTGTCTTCTTCTAGATCTTCCAGCAGTCCTCTTATCACCAAGATAGAAGTCTTGCCTCTTACTATGGTGAGGGACAAGGGCCTTCCAAACTAGGCAAGTTTCTATGCTGCCTTTTTATCACCACTTATGTATCTTCAACATAAAAGGGAAGGCACCATTTAAGAAAGTGAGAAAAAAACCCGCTATGGCTCTGTAACTTGTGCAAATATTTAAAACAGTACCTGCTCCTATATTTCTCCTTGAGTCATCCTACACTCATTGTATAAATATGAAAATAGTTGCAGCTCTGATGGCATAAGAGCATAAGCAAGACAAGGTCTGTAGGTACGTGCCACCTTGAGCAACAAATTTTGGTTTGAAAACAGCTGAACAGTTTGACTACTAGCCCTTAAACATCTACTGCAGCAGGATCTAAAGCAGCTGATGCTGAACTGTGGGTTTCATGACACTGTGCTCAGTGAACCTCTACCAAATCTTTTTAACTACAGACATTTCTTTTCCCCTTTTGAAAGGCCACTGATATTTTACATTGCTGTCACCTGAGAGATCTCCAATTTTTGCTGCCAGCTCATTATCTCTAACAATTTTCAAAAGATGCTCAATAATTGCAGGTCACATTCAGTGCTAATAGGGGTCACTCCTTTTTTACTTGAACAAAAAGATATTTTGTTAATTATTTTTTTTTTATAGCTCACGCACAGCCGAGGTTGACATTTGTGATGCAGCATGTCCCAAACATACCTTAAACCTATTCTAATTTTGTCAGTTTTATTTCAATGCTGATTTGTATTTACTAGATGCTTTATGTTCTTCAACTATTTTTCTGCTGCACTGCATATGGATGACTAAAAGTTAGAAACCATGCAGAACCTTGGAGTCTCCTTATCTAATGGCCTACAAATGAAGAAAATCCTTTGGAAGTATTTGTGGAAATTGCACCTCTGTTTCTTGGGCAATCAGGGAGGCATTATTTGCTCTGCTGATTTTGCAGCTGAATTTAACACTAAAAAGGAATTATTTACATGGCCAGTGCACAAGACACAGTATAAGTAGAAAACACATTCAGAATCCAGGCTAGCACTGTCGGATATGCATTTGAAAAACTCCACTAAAATATTGCTAAAATTTCTTAAAAGAAAAGCTAGAATTTTTTCTGGACATTCCCCCATTTTTTTCAAAGGCAGAAAATACAGTGGGCACTAAACAGTAATTTTATTGACCAGTCAGACCTTTATACCCTAGTAAATTATTCCCTAATTGTTTCCTATTCTTTCTGTAGACTTCAGATTTTAAAATTAGGGGTCATCCCTAAGAACTTGAATTGAACTGCCATCCTATCTTTCAGCTAGTCCAATGGCCTAAGGTGCTATTCAGCTGGATTAAAACTGGCAGCATCTGGCCTTAATCAGTGGCATCAAATCTGTTGCTTTTTTTCTTTCTGGAAAATCTTAATCTTTGATTAATAGCAATCTTCTCATGGAAGTGTCAAAGCAGGATTCAGGTTTTCACAAACTGTGGATACTTGGGTGGAAAACAATCATAGTACAGTACCGGGTCTTGAAATAGGGGGCTTCATAGATTAAGCTAAGAGAGCCTCTAGCCCTCTGATTTATTGTTATCAGATAGAATTGGTTATCAATGCATGCTTTTAAAGAGAGCGGCTTTTATAATATTTATGCTTTTTAATTTACTATGTGTTTATATGGGGGAAATGTATAGTGAAATCTGTACTTTTCCTCTAAAAGATCTTCATTTTCTTTTTTATTATCAGAAGAAATATGTGGCCAACACCTCTCCAAGCTCCTGGCTAGCCTGTATTTTAGGTATACTGTAGTTTACTGTTGAGTCACTGGGGGTTCTCACAAAAAGTAGACTGCCTGGGACTACAGTGCCCAGAAGTTACGGATGCTTTCCAAAGCCTCGATAAACTTTATACAGCAACTGTTTTTCTGCTATTCTGGATGATGGGGGCAGGGGCTAGAGGCTTCCACAGGATCAAAATGCCATCATTTTCACAACAGTAAATTTCACTGGTTCCAAGCTTGCTGCAGTTCCCTTTTTATTGCAAATACATCAAACTGTCTCTGATATATCTAGCATGTCAAGGCTGAAAAAGGTTCACACATCAGATGCTGACTTTGAGGGGGTGTTTAGAGGCAGGGGGGGAAGTTGACATAAGGTACAAGCAGTCTTTCAGATGCACTTAAAACATGCCATTTTTATGATCTTTTTTTTTTATTTTTATTTTTTTAACAGACAATGGAGAATAGGATAGCAGTATCAAGAAAGGTGGCTGTGTGCTCCTCTCCCACAGGATCCATTGATTTCAGAGGACCTGGCCATCTCTCCCTAAGCATGTATCTTTTTCTTCCATTCCTAATAAGCAGATTCTGTTGCTGCTTAAATGAACTTGTAGTTAATGATTAAATTTCCATTACTGTTACTAATATTTTTAAGTCAGAATTTGATTTTTGCTGACATTTTTTTTCTCTTAAATGAAACTGTAGACTCAGCTATGATAGAAACATTGCCATGTTTTTGAGAAGTCCAACTTTCTCTGTGCATAGCGTGTAGAAAAATGCTCTGTAATTTCATAATATTGCATATACAAATGGCATCTTTACCCCTTTAATGTACAGACCCTTCATTCACTCCTCATTTTCCTTCATTTGTCAACCAGACTGCAGGTTTGGTTCAGAAAGAAATATCTAGCAAAAAATTTTAAAATTATAAGAATATAATGGCTTGAAGGTATGAACCTCTCTGTATCCATTACTTGTGCTTCTGAAGCACCTATGGTTTCTGCCTCTTATACATAAAGTCTGTGCTTTAAATTTACCTGTTAAATTTATCCTCCCTCTTTGTCTCACCTCAATAACAAGATGTACATTCAGGCAGACAATGAAAAGTAAACTGATGGTTGTGACTCACAGAGAGAAGTTGCTGGCAAGCTGTCATGGTAAAATTTGGAGTAACACATGGAAAGTTCTTCTCTGTTTTACTGTAATTCTTTTTGTGAGCTTCCTATATAATCTGATTTACATCTGTCAAAGGATATTGAGAAACCAAGCCCACAAATAGCAATAAAAAGTCACCAGGCTAAAGCAGCTTTGACATAAAGCCAGGACAGACACTTGCAGCTGTATTTTCTATATCTGGCTTGTAAGGGCAGGCATATCTGGAGTTCAGCCCTTCAAGGAAAAATATGATTGTTCCACACTCAGATATGAATCCATCTTTTCTTCACACTGCCTCTCTTTCCTTTTGTAAATAGGAAGATATATCTCCAAAATGAAGATTTATCTGATGCTATGGGCAAAGCAGTGAACAAAATATCATCATTTTCATGGAAAAACTGCCCAATTAAACACAGATGACATGATCACAACTCCTTTTTTCCCCTCTCTCTTTATTAATCTATTAATTAACTATATTCTTCTCCAGAAGGCAATGTCCCTAAAGGGGAGGAAATATTTATGAGAGGTCCAGCTGACAACATTACCAGGTGAATCAGTTAATCATATGTTCTGGGTTAAACAGCATTACTGTTATATAGATGCTAGATCTCTGTTCTGGGGCACATATGCTGAAGAGAAGGAAAAGACAGCACCCCAGAGAAGAATGAAAGGTACCATTATTATAACTTGTATGACAGCACGATCTCGTTGATTATTCTCAGTATCTTATTTCAGTTTCTGTTTTAATTTCATTTACTAAAAATGCCAGCATATTTTCTGGGCTGACTGTCATTTACAGGATTTAGTAATAGATGCAGAGTAATACTTAATTACTTCTGACTTCTTGCTATCTATAAATCTGAAGTTCATGAAATCAAATTTTTTAGTGTCTTTTCCCTCTCCTCTACTGTCACTTCTCACCCATTACCAGCTAGTAACTTTAAAGCTTGGGAGGTCAGATTTCCTATTTTACCTAGGCTCTCTCCACTTGATTAAAGTAATCTGAATGCAATAAAGCAGTAAAGACATTTCTAAGTAGGACAGGGGGACTGAGGGAGGAAAGCAAACATATAATGTTGGCTTGATATGAAGAATAGTTTCAAAGAGTTTAAGGGCAGAAGGAATCGTTTGACAATCCTGTATGACTTTATATCTCAAGGCACTATATTTCACCTCATTGTCCCTATATTGACCTTATAACTTCCACTTGCCTGAAACCAACCTTCCAAAACGACAAGAAATAGGACAATCCCATCCCACTGGTATTCCCTTTTGCTGTACAAACATCTTCACTGTTATTACACTTTATTTCATATTCAATTTTGCTGTCATCATCTTCCAGCTAGTGGATAATCTTGCATCCTTTTCTGCTAGATTACAGAGCCTCTCAATACCTGCCATTCATAAGTTCAGAAATACATAAAAATTATAAAGGTAGTCCCTTAGCAACAAAAGCCTAACAGTTAATTAACCAAGCTCCATTTTAGGATCTTTATAGAGCTAAATTCATGCTTGGTTTGAGATAGAGCTCCACAAAACATCTAAAATTAAACCTTGACAGTCTAAAATGTTCCTAGTTTTAGGTTGCACTATAAACTCAGACCAGGTCACAGTTTTTCATGTAAGCCCAACATCAGGTGAATGGTCATTGGTCTCATTTGTAAAAAGACACCAAAACTGGGGTGCCACATGCTTTCAGAGTTATCGGCAAGTAACACTGCACAAGTACATACTTTGCACTTGCATCCTATTATTGTCAAATTAAAAGAACAGGACACATTCTGTGTATTAACTTTGTTTGTTTGTGTTTGTTATTCTACCTCTTAATTTATGAAATGATACACAATGAATCCCCTGACTTGGAGACTTGAAGGCCAGACGGGTCCGTTAGATCATGAGGTATAACCTCATATATATCTCAGATCATAGATTTCACCCAATTACCACTGTATTAAGTGCAGTAATGTGTGTTTGAAAAATGCATATTTTCCAGAGAAGGAACTAGTCTTGATCTGGAGAAATCGAAAGATGGAAAACCCAGCATTTCCCCTGATAGTTCCAGTTTTTAATCATTTCACTGTTATTAATGCATGCCATGTTTCTAATTCAAATTTGCCTTCTTTTAGCTTTCATCCATTAGTTTTTGTCATGCTTTTCTTCAGTAGGTAAAAGAACTCTTATATTTCAGATTTTCTCCCTCTCCATCTTATAACCTGGAATCAAGTCACCTCTCAGTTTTTCTTTTGATGAACTAAGTGGACCCAATTCAAAGTTTCTCAGTGTAAGGTACATTATTCTAATCTCAACAACCTTTTTGGTTTTGACGTAAACCTCAAATTCACTCATCCTTGGTGATTTGTCACTAATATTTTACTACAGCATTTGTCTCCAACATGTTTTCTCACAGTAAGCACCACAACGCAGCTAACATCACCTAGTCCTTTGCAACTGCAATATGCACACTGAATTATAGAGCGGGGGGAAGATATAAACATCAAAGGCATTTTGAAAAGTATATAAATGCAAAAATAGGCTACATATTTTTAAAAAAAATTAAGTTGCATATTTATAATTAATTTGCCCCTGCCTGCTCAGTTGCAACAGTCTTCCAGTGGGAAGTGGTTATCTTTCCACTGGCCACAGAATGACATGAATACACGGTAAATACGATGTATTGCCAGGATAGCACATTCCCACTTTATGTACAGAAATCTCTCTACTATGTGGGTGGAATACAACAGTTCCTATCTTTACTGAAAAATCAATTTCAGTATAAGGGCCACAGATTTAACACCCTGCTTGTGTACATGATGAGTAACAGAGCTAGAGAACGACACAGCCATGAGGAACTTACTAGAGAAAATTCCACCTTCGATTAGACACCAGAGGAAGGAAAACATATTTGAGGCATTGAAAAGAACTTTATCTTTGACTGTGAGAACTTGACAAGAGCTCAGATGTAGCATGAGGTCAAGGCACTTTTCTTCATAGTGACTCTATATTTGACCTCCTTGGCAGCCAATCAGTCATATGTTTTCCAAAGCTACTTCAGTGCAGTGGATAGCATCAGAATGTTTAAAATTCAAGTTTGCGTCTGAAAATCGTTCAGTGGGAACAGAAATGCAGCCAAAACCAGCAGGAGCGGAACTAGAGAATTTCTCCACACATTATGTTTCTGTCCTCCTGCAATAGCAGTGCCATCAGTTGTCCATGTTATAATGATCATACAATGCAATGCAATGACATATTTGTTATGTTCTAAGGTCTTCTTCCATGAGCTTCTGAGAAAAAACAAAATGCAGCAGGCTGAACACACAGAAAACAAGAGGTTTGAGGTCTGCATAGTACTGACTAAGCATTCTTAGCTATCACTAATTCACCTAATAAGAGCTGCTCAGCATAACTTCAAAAATCAGGCATCAGTAAAAGAAATACCGGAAAGTTATCACTTTTCTTTCAATAATGTATATATTTTGGTCTTCAAAATCAGCTGTTTGCTTTCCTTATAATTATCTGCTTTAATGTTTCCAATGGTATTATTTGGGGTTATTTTGGATTATTTTGTCTGCATTACAAAGATTCTACTGAAGCTTGAAATTGTAGAAATAAAAAAAGTGTCAAATTCTCCAGAAAAATATGGCAAACATATGTAAATGTGTAAACTCAGAGAAACAGGAGGACGTACTATGTTTTCCACTAGCGGTATTTCCATTGCTTTCCCCTTGGAAAGCTTTCCCTTTTAATGTCTCCAGAGGAACTGACTAAGAGGTCATACAAGGAATAGCACAAAATTAAATGTACTGTGACGTACTCAAAGCCCCATGCTTGTCCCAAACTCCCATCCGTTTACCAGCTCCTTTTCCCAAACCCATCAACACAATTTTCATGAGTTAAATTCACAGCGTTAGCGTCCAAATGCTTTTCCCAAACAGCAGATTTCCACAAGACTGCCAACGTTTGTACTGACAATGAGCAACCACACCATAAAAGTTACCAAAAAAGAGCTTCTTAACCCACTGATTTTAAGCTTGTAGCTAAATTTTCTTCTCCTGCATTCAAGCCTTAGTCCATAAAATGATACATGTATTACATCTGTTTTGTGAAATGTATAATTTCTGGAGATTTTGGTCAAAATTATTTAACAAAAATACCAGTGTTCATCTTTTAAAATATGTTTAAAGCATCCAGTGGAATTATATTAAATATTTATCTTTTTTTCTATTAGCTATTACAGACCTTCTTCCATAAGGGAGTAATGACCACAAACCCCAGACCTAACCTAGCTCCAAGACAGTGACCTGTGGGCTGATCGTTAATAATAACACAAGATTTGCCAAAACGGATGAGATTAATTGTCAGGTTTTTCCTAGTATTGCCCTTCCTGCAGAGGCAAGTGCCTGTGCTGCAGGAGAGGATGAAAATCTTTTTAGGTATTTGAATACTTGTACAGTACTTCCAATGGTATGCCTTAATTTCTGATCCCCAAAGGCAAATGTTTGATCCCCTGAAGTGCTGGATTTGACTATCACTAGTTTTGATTATGTAGCCACAAATGTTGTTGGTAGTCAAAACATGATGCAGTCCTTGTCTTCAGTCAGTTCCAGTAAATTGTCTCAGTGACCTGCACTGACAGAAAATACCACGATGACTAAATTCTGTGTAAATAAATGTTTCCTTTCATTGGCTTTAAATATAACAACCTGTGATGCAGGAGTCCAAAAGCAGAGCTGGATGAGCTGCATCACAGAAGAAATGAATGACAAGAAAAATCAGCAAGAATCCAAAGCAGAGTCCTGTGATTCCTCAACCAAGTTTTCCTTCATATTAAACTGCTGTGTGCTTTTTTCTCTCCTAGCTCTAGAGCAGACCATGAACGGGAATATTACTGTCCTGATAAGATTTTGTGCCTATTGTTAAAAGACTGGAAGTGAACAGAAAAGCAGGACACAGTTTGTCTGAGTATCAGACCCTCTCAATCCTCATTCACCATTACTAAGGAAATGGCACTGCTGTGCTGCTCCCACCAGCAAACCATACAATAAAGAACATTTGATTACATAAACCATATTTGGCATCTAATGGTCATGTAGCAGAGGAGGTCCATCTACCACATAGTTGTTAAGACTGTAAAGTTACTCTGAATAATCAGTTGTCATTCATTTAAAGGGATGTTGCCCACACAAAAACTAGAACTGAGAAAAAAAATAATCATCCTACCACTCTCGAAAATGTTTGGCATAATACCTTCAGATTATAACATAAGATTATTAACATACCTGATGTATTTTAGGTGTTTGAGATGTATGTTTCTGCTTTGCTACTTTTCTTGGACTCCAAATTGATAAATCCATGTTTAAGAACTTGCCCTTGTGAAGTCCTCAGCTAGATTGGACAACTTTATTAAATTAAACTAGGATGGATAGTTTTGCCATCAGGTTTTGGTTTTTTCCACCTTCAGCTTTTCATAAACAACACAACAAAACAAAAAAAAATTGCTATGCCTGTATTATTTCCATTTTGATCAAACACGTGATTCATTTTTTCCCAACTAATAAATTAGAGAAATATTCACAGAATTGTTTCTGTTTATTCCTGCTGGTGTGGAATCCTCTTTTAAAAGCACACTAAACCTGGGACTACAGGAGTATCACAGGATTCCTTTAACACACAAAATTGGTCTAATAAAACTCAGTGTAACTCCTGGTTACAGTAAATGTCTTCAGGGATACCTTGTTTTAAGAGTTAACATCAGCTATTTATCCCTTTAATAAATGTACTGACCTTTTCCCAATTTCTAAGAAGAAGCAGGCCTGAAGTTTCAAAGTTATTTTAAGAATAAACAGTTAGGTAACCTCTGCAACAGAGGATCTTCACTTTGAAATGTCACAGCAATGGCTAGGTGCAAGCAGAGAGCACCCAGGAAAACAGAACCGTTCTGTGAGTTTTACTGCCATCTGAAGTCTTTGCATGGACGACCTGAGGCATAAACTGAGATTCTTTTCACTTTCTTTCTTTTTATTTAAATCAGGATTCTAGAAAACAGGACTTCTGGGCCTCAGTGAAACTCCAGTTCATTAGGAGAAAAAGTTATCAAATTGGTTTATTTAATTTTATTTCTACAGAGAATCTGGTGAGTTCTATGTAAGTAAAAAATATAGAGGGAACAGTGTTCAGCTTCAAAGAGCATGGAGGTTGGGAGGGTGAAATGCAGTTTACTGTATGGAACCTTTTTTTTTTTTTTTTTAATTTGCCTTGATGGAAGTTGACAGCTCAGCCTGTATTTCAGCTCTGTCCACGGGCAGTGAAATGTGTGAGAAACCAATACTCTGAAAATTCTCATATGCATATGAAAAATCATGGTATGAAAAGGGGCCAAGGGATTAGGACAAGATAAATTTATACTAAGCTTTACACATTCCATTGACAAATTTGCTGTTTTTGCGTTGTTGCCTCCGACCTCCTGGTTACCGAGGGGATGACATTAAACTGGGAGAAAATGGCTTATTATGTGTGATAAATTCAAACAAAGATGACGCACTTTACCCACCAAGTATATCTAAGAAATTGTGAGGAAATGTCAAGCATTTCAAAAGAAAGCTGCCGTAAATTCTGATGCCGGAGACTTTAACGAATTTCTGCCAGAGTAGAAAGGTCTCTTTGTTTGGACTCAGCTGACACTCAGCGTGTGGAATATTATGAGCTCGGGGGTCACATAAAAGCTACGGGAGAAAGAAAGAAAACTGTGGATGTGACAAAACTCAGGCACTAGAGGGCTAAGTACTGGCACGAAGACTTTGCATTGACTCAGTGCAGACAGTACATGGGAATCAGCACTCATGCATCAAAAAAGGTTCAAAACACAAACATTCGTCCCCTTCTGCTCACTCTCGCTCATTCCCACTGCCCCCAGTATGTACTCTTGGTCTTTAGACAAGGCTTGATTTGTCCTGATTTTATTTTTCCTTGTGTTATGGTAAAGTTTTAGGAGAGAGGAAAGATTGGGGGAAAAGGGCGGGGGGATCCAGACCCCAGAAAACCTCCTGTCCTGCTGATGTTACATAATTGATGAACAAATGATCACACGTTGTGTCCCTGATTCAGGTCAGGAGGTGGCAGGAGGAGGAAGTGCTGTCAAATGTTTGAAAGAAAAAGGAGGTAGAGGAGTAGCAATGAGACCCCCTGCCACTGTGGCAAATTAGCTATTTCACAGCGATGTTTACACTATATAGTGCTTTTCACATGCTGACCCCTTGGGTACAGGCAAGATGGAAAGGGCAAAAATGACAAAAATTATAAGCTAAGGCAGTGAAGAAGAGCATGCGAAACAAATTTGGAGCTCCTTTTCTCCCCTCCTGCTTCCATAAGACCAGCACTACTGGGTGTCACAAAGGAGAGCTGGTGGTAGCCTCCTCACCCCTAAAACCACCTCAGCAATGGCCCTTGCATGTGGCTTTGGAGGGGTTTTTGGTAACGTTACCTTCGAGCAGGGGAGCAGCATGACAAGACACACTTAATTTGAAATGTTTACAGACTGTGTAGCTAAAAAAATCAATAAGTAACTGACAATTCATTATGGAGAGAGGTTGCTTTAAATTTACAACTTTGTTTTAAATCTAAAATATCCTCCTTCTTATTTATTTATTTCAAGGAAGAAAAAAAAAAAAAAAGAAGAAAGGGAAAAATAATCCCAGCAACAACAGCAGCACTGCATTTCTGCCACCTGGATATCCCTCAGTCAGTTCCAAAGAAGTACAATATCCTGTGCCTGCCAGAATAAGCCACCTCTGTTTGGAGGTGACATAGTTTTTCCCAGCCTCTCTGATGATGGAGTATCCATTGCACTTTGAAAAGGGGATGTACGCACCACATAAAACAGCAGATTCCACTTCTCCTCGGGATTTAGCCTTATCAACAAACTAAATAGAAAACAGAACAATGCAAATTGCAGCTGAGTCATTACAGTCCATAAGATCTTTTGAGAGGGTCTCTCTGCTCCAGCCCATGGGTCCCTCTGCCTGAAGAGCCACATCTGCTTCTTTCCTATCCCCAATGTGTCAATAACAATCAGTCAGCAGCTTAACTTGGGCATCTAGCACCTGTCAAGAGAGATGATCAATGGGAGAGCCTATAGCCCTGTGCCACCTCTGTGTTTACCCCGCTCTGAATCCTATAGAACAAATCCTTTCTAAAAAATGGTACGTAAAATTTAAATAACTTGCATATTGGCCCAGAAAGGCATTTTTAGTCTTTGTGATTACAATAGTTGTTATATACCATTATAAGGGCATTCATAAACAACTAGGCTATGCAAATTACGCATGACTGCATGCTTTATTATAAATAGGTGTATATTCCAGTATTCATGCCTGACACTTTGAGTCTGTGGCTAGTCCTCAAATGGGCATGTGAAAAGGATAAAAAATGATGGGCCTGAATTATCCCATCTCCTGCAAAAACAAAGGCAGCCGGTGAGGCCCACTCTGGCTGACAAGCATTGATGACAATGGGAGCATTAGTCCAAGGCTGAAGTGTTTTGATAATCCCACCTATAATGACTGACTGGAAAGTTGCCAGAATTCCTGAAAATGTGTTCATAATTTTCTTTTTCTGCTTTATCAGCCTAGCATTTTGATTCATAAACTTACTATATTAATAGTATTAATAAAATAATGAACAGCCATCTTACTGTTTACTTTGACATGATATTAAATATAACCCTTCCCTTACTTATGGAAAGCCCATTAGCTTTTACAGACATTGCACATTTTATGTGTAACAGTTTAACAAAAAACAATTTGAATGTTGGGATAGAAAGCCCAAGTATCTCCACTTGCACTAACCAATCTTCCAGCTTCATTTGACAGGAACAGAGTCCTGTTCATTTACTACTTTATTACATTGGCAAACAAATCTCTTCATCCCCTGCTAAAGAAGACTTTATATAAAAGGCCACATTCTGTTTGCAAACCTCTTTTTAGGCACTTAAATATTATTTTTAATTCTCCAGTACAATCCTTCCTCAACAACTGCAAGAGCTGAAACATCTGTCATTTTTCAATCCAGCAAACCCTAAAGAGTCTTGTCCTGAAAGAAACACAAAGGCTGATTTTTATCAGTGTGTTTGGCAAGATGCGACCACAATGTTTCCTGCAAGTCAGAAGCCTTGACATTCTTTCAGCGAATCTCTGTTAAGCCACAAACTGCACCCCTCTGTTGAGCAGGTATCATTGAGAACATTTCCCCATCTATCTTTACATAGACACACACATGCATATAGAGAGTTTACAGGATCACTGACAATTTCCTTGACCAAAGCCTGCAACTTGTTTTCCTAAAACAAGCATTTATTTAATTTTGTGTGTGTGTGTGTGTGATTAATAATTAATAAAGTAATGACGGGGTTCAGAAATCACAGTTTCGGTTCCCCATTTAACCTCAGAGTTTCAGCATTAAAAATACTGTAGCTTGAGAATATTCTAGGCTAGATGAGGAGGTGGATGTACTGCTATACATGCAAGAGCAAAAGTCAGCACTTTATCCCTCCCGATACCCATTACTGTGCCTTGGGATGGTACTGATAGGAGAAAGAAAGACAACCTTTGTATGTGGTTGAGAGCAGTCAGAGCCAAAACAGCAGGGAGATCATTAGAGAGGATGGAGCTGGAATGGCAGTGAGAAGAAAATGAGGACAAAATACTTCTGCAATTTGCCTGTAAGCAAGATAAGTGGCTTAAATTAATTACTTGCTTCTGCAATCCCTTCTTTTATATATACTTGTATAGATACATTATTTATACTTAATTTCTTTATATTACTGTGATAACTCTACAAAGGATCAGTGCTGTGCTCTGGGTGACTGCACCAGAAACTAAAATCATAACTATATTCATACCTCCCTTGTTCTTCCCCTTCCTAACAGCCTTCCATTAAAAAAGAAAACCAGCAGACCAGGGAAGATGCTGTTCGCCTCGCCCTTGCCCTGCTCTCAGTCACAGTCTCCACCTCCCCCTTGCCAGCAGCTCATTACAGCATCCTCCTCGACAGTTCCCCTCCAGCTGGGTCTGGATCCCTGATCTACTTTCTTTTTCAAGTCTGGGGCTTGTTTAGGTCCAGCATCTGGGCAATTGAAAGCACAAGAGAGGCAAGCTCCATCCTTATTTCTGCTGCCCACACCCATTCTTAGCCACAGGAACCAAAACAGCCTTTAGAGCTCTAGCTCTCCTTATACAAATCCTATAGTAATTTTCTTCATCTGCTCTAGAAAAAAGTTCTAGTTTGAGAAAGCACGTATGTATCGACAGAGTTTTAGTGCAGAAAGCACCAAATACCCCTGAATAATAAGCAGTGCTACCAGACCTACCTATAATATTTTATGAATAATTTGAATTACAGAAATGTTGTTGAATTTTGTTTTTTAATTAAAAAAGAACCTTTCTCTCTGACTTTTTTTAGCTAATATTTTCCATTTTAACTTGTTCTAATCTAAGTATCATTGTCAAGTCACAACTGGGTAGTGAAATATCCAATAGAAGTTGAAGGAGAGTGATATTCTAATTATAAAATGGAAATATGTCTCCAAAAGGGGACCTGACTTCTAAAAAAAAGTGTCTGCCTTAAACTTTGGGCATCGTGCAATATCCATATCACTCATCATTAATGCATTGGAGGCAATGTTGCTGCTACACACAAATTAAAAGGAAGCCTGGGTTTATTGACCTGTCAGGCCCCATATTGTAAAAATTTCCTCGATACAAAGTAGAAAATATAGAAACAAACTGTTCAGTGCTTGTACTGGAAGCAAGAAGGGCCAATACATTTATTCTCATCTTTCATAGAAGGAACTGAGGAAGACTAGGGAGGGATGAGAGTCTCATGTTTACTCAGTTCATTTTATTTAACAAAAGTCCCTGATGTTGCAGAACACCAAGTCATTGTTTTTGTTAAATAATTAAGGCTGTCTAGGAATCTGTTTCACAAGCCAGGTGCAAAATTAAAAAGTTCCAGGCAGGAAACAGGAGATCACTGTACTCTTGAAAGCAAGTAGATACCAAGTAAAGATTATGTAGCAGTACTTACTAAATTTTTTAACGCCTTCCAACCAGAGCTGAAGCAATGAAACAAGGCAATTACAGAAGAGCAACACAGAACAAGAGATGTCAGTGGTCATGCCCTGCCAATAATGTTCTGGGGATGAAGTGCAGTTCCTGATAACATGGAATAATTTAGAAAAAGTTTAAATCATCATCTGCATAGCTACACTTTCACTTTAAATCAATTCTCTTTAAGTGCCCCTCCTCCCATATCTGACTGTGGCTCACTTTCCACCAACAGACATGTGACCAAGATTTATCAGAGAAAAAGTCTTATGAAAGCACATTTCAAAGTCTCCTGGGTGAGCTATCATAGAAGTTTCATTTTAACTTTTTCAAGTCTTTCTGCCAGTGTGCTATGTAATAAAGAAGTTGAATAAAAATCTTGTAAGTGAAATGCAAATAGTAATTGTGTTCTGGTTGTTTAACAGTGATGCAGTAAATAGAAAGATATGACATTCATATACTCAGCAACTACTGAGTTTATTCAGAAATATTGGAGACACTCTCCAGCTACTCCCTGATATCTCTTAAGTGGAACTGGGGTTTCATACAGAATTAGGTATTCACCTGGAAAATTACAGCTATTTTGGGAGGTGTTCTGTAGTGAGACATTTGGTTTTACCTATTGCAAATTCAGTTTCAGTCCTTCTCTTGACTCTAATGTGCATTGCATTTGGCCACATTTGAATAGCTGTGATTTCCTCAGTTGTGGTTTCAAGATCACTTAAATGTAGCATAAAATTGTACCACCACAAAATGGAACGGCCCTGAATTACTTCCTTCATGTTGCTGCTACATCCTTTCTGCCATGATGATTAGGAATTATGAAGAAGAGGATATTGAGGGGAGACATACTCATCTTCAAACATACCATGGCCTGTTGCAAAGAGGAATGTAATAACTGTTCTCCACTTTCACTGGCAATAAGGCCACCAGCATGCCTAAAGTGCAAGAAGGGACATTTAAACTAAGCATTAGGAAAACTTTGCAATGGTAAGATAATGAAGCACTGCGATGGACTGCCTAGGAATATAGTGGTTTTTCTGTCACTGCATTGTTTTTAAAAGCAAGTGAGACAAATACTGTCAGGAATGGTTTATGTACTGTTGATTCTGCTTTGGGGCTGAGAGATGGGGCAGGTGACCTTCTGGTGTCTTTTCCAGCCCCCCTTTTTTTTTATGATGCCATGTTTGTTTAATAGGAAATAGAAATTATATTCTAGTATAAATCCCAGTAGCAGCAAATTCCCCACAAACTGTACTTTAAAGTAGATGTGGGTGAAGTTTGCTGCTCCTTGCAATAAAGGGAGATGGTAGAGACATTTATAACTTCCTCCTCCCTGTTCTCCCACCTCTCCCCCTACAGTGAAGAGACTGAAATCAGTTGAAGAACCATGGCTTTCTCAGACAGCAAACCATGACTGATATTTGCTCAGACTTAAGACATGAAAGTTACTTCATTTTTGCCCATGGACAACTATCCATAATCTAGACTTAGAATTAAAAGCATTAAATGTAGTCAGCCTTTTTCTTTTCTTGATGAAATAAGAAAAAAAAAAAACAAAACCAAACACTAATTCTGCCTTATTTTATGATTTTTCTATAGGTAAAATTTAAATCAGAATCCTCAGTACCTAACTTTTCTGTCACGTCAAAAGGCAATATCCTGAACTCTTCTGATGAACTTTCAATCACATCGTGCAAGATACTATGCTAAACTCGTTGTTAATACATATATCTCACAATTGCAGATTTTTCCTAAGGCTGGTAAAATCTTCTGGTCAATCATAACCACCAAAATGATGGTTAGAGTAAATATTACAAACAGTTTCATAAATCAATGTCTCTATTTTAAAGCAGATGTACAGATGTCATATTTAAACAATTTATTAAAAAGGATGAGTAAAACATGAGATGTTCTTGCATGTCAAGCCATTAAGATCTATACAGAAAGCATTCAACCTTAATATTACATCTTCAGTAGCAAGAACAGATTTACAGAATAATACAGTTATACCATTACGGTATATAAATCCTGTAGCTCAAATGAAAGTTCTGAGTAGTGAATTCCATTTACGTGTTTAACTATCCATATATCAGCTTTTCCCCTAGCATTTAAATTTAGTAATTAGTTTCACAAAGAAAACACAATTTATTTGCTACTGTCTGATTAGCAAGTTCAAACATGGCTTCCTACAACCTCATCAGTCAGTGTGTATAATGATTATTGACAGATACCTAAATGAATTATGATTCATGTTCTCAAAACTAGTTTGCATATCAGCGTGAAATATGATTTTTCAGTTGATGGCCTTTGAACCCAGAATGAAGGGGGATTTTTTTAAAACCTGTCCCTAAATGCAATTATTATTAATGTGAATAAAATTTTACTAATATACAGCATATCACTCTTCATACACTGTCTTACTCAACATCATCTGGAAGTTAACAAGCTTTCTTATTAATGTTCCAGGTCCTGTCAGTGATGAATACTTTCATAGAATACAGGCTTTCATGAAAGTTATTTCTACAGTATTCAAATTCTGAAGTATAGGTAACAAAGAACAGAACACTTATGAGCAATGCAACCTGCAACTGAAATTAAATTTGGGCTTTGGACCATGGTCTCATTTCCCTCTGCAATTAGGTTTCAAAATTCCATCAAACTTGTACACATCCTTATTAAAATATTTAGAAAAAGTAAACACTAGTCTCCAGTCATAGCATTCCTCCCAAATTTCAGTGAATATTTATGTACAATACGTTTTTATATATGCATTCTACCGACTACCATTTAAAACCTCTTTGATTCTTTTATGTGAATCTCAACTGAATTGACCAGGCATCTCAGTGATGCTAAAAAATTACTGTATCAATACACAGTTCCCTCAGAATGAACATGAATATGATGGTGGATTTGGAAAATGAAGGAAGACAGAATTCTGCATAGTTTGTTTAAAAGCTATAGTAGGAATGCCAGTAAGAAGGAACTGAGGAAGTTTCTGAAAAAAGCTTCTTTTCACAAAGAATCGGAAACAGAACTGCATCATACTGATTCCTAGGAAAGTTTTAATATCTATCAAGATCCAAATACCATTGCTTACATTCATTCCCCTAAAATAGTTCTCAATTGAAACAATTTTTAAACAGTTATAAAACCAACTGACATGCTACAAATCAGGTATCTTGCATTACACCATCACATTTCTGATAGTCACGCTCTTTTGTGGAGTTTTAATTCACTGGACTCTAGGTAGCTCAAATCCCTTGGTTGCTCCAGGTCATCATGACCTAACTGCCCCTGTTCCCTTGCAAGTTCATTGTCTCCTGTATCATCAAGAGCTGAAAGCCAGACTTCTTAAAAGAAGGCCTATCATCTCTTTGGCAATAGCCTCTGCTCCTTTCCATGTCATGTGCTCCTCATCCATGTTCACCCATGAACATCCCATGACATTTCACCCATGAGCTGGATAAAGAATTTCTCTTTGCGCTTTCTTATTGTCCTCCCTAATGGAGAATAGCTACGAGAGGGTTCGATACCAAAACCAAAGGACCTGATGCAGAGAGAGAAACTGGTTAAAACTTGAGGTCTGAGAGTCTTCATTAATGTGAAAGTAATGAAGGCCCATCCACTAACTGGAAGAGGCTGAGGTTGGAAGACTATTACATTCTGCCATCAAGCACAATTTGGGGAAATTTTTTTCAAAATAGCAGTCTACTTGTCGACATTTGTTGTTCCTCCAATACAACAGTTGGATCTTCACTGACTATAACAGAATTATTGCTGGTTTTTTTCCTTAACAGGACTATAAAGTTTCATTTGTCCTATGAAGTGATTACTTGATTCTCAATTATTTGGTAACAGGACTTTCAAAGAAGAAAAGAAAATTACTTTTGAAATATTAAGAACATCACCCTGCTCTTTGACTATTATTGTATGCCAAAGGAAAATCCATAGACACATTTTTGGTAAGCATAAAAAGCGAGATATAGTAAATCAAACCAATGCTTTAAAATGGGAAATTTCATTGAGGTTCTATAACTAGCAAAAAGGAGGTGTGCCCCACAGCTGTTGCAATCACCTTGTGCAACTCAGAGTATCATTGTCGACACTTCTTTCCCCTTCCTGCTAAAGCTAGCGGCCATTTGTCACTTCCAACTTCCACTTGCTGCATTTATTTTAGTAAAACAATGCCTATTTTAAAATGTCATAAGAAATGATCATATTTTCTTCTGTTAATGTTTTGTGAATAATTCATTCCACAGTCAAGACCCTATGCACCTAGTTTCAGCCTGGGAGGAATTTTTATCAGATGTATAAGCTCTGGAAAATAAGGGGGGTTTGTGGAAATGCTATCTTTAAATTAATTATAGCAGTGCTAGCAGGCACCATTATACTGTAATAGTTTATGAAAATTCCCAGATAGCAATAGATTACATCAATTGTATTATGACTTTTTATGTTATGTTCTGCAAATACTCATAATTTTTAATGGTTTCAATGTGACTTACATAAGAATCAGCACAGAGGACACCAGGAGGCAACTTGGGAGAAAGCATCAGCAGCCACCACAGACTGATTTGGGTCCAGCAGTACTTTCTGAACCCTGCTGCATTTAGTCATGCTTTTTAATTTTTAATTTTTCTTCTCCTCTCTCCCCTGCCCCCACCAAGTGACATGCCAGGAAACAATTCTGCCTCTCTAAATCCATCTAGTCACAAAAGTAGTATCACTGGCTGATTACTACTAAATGGCAATTATTTTTCTCAGAAAAAAAACCCTTTTTTTGTAGTGTAGAAAAAAATGTTAAGACCAGACTTGGCTTTCTAGTGCAGAATAGAATATTTTAAGTTGTAAGGGACCTTTGGAGACACCTATTCCAACTCCAGCTCAATGCAGGTTCAATTAGATCAGGTTGTTAAGGACATCGTCCAGGCAAGTTCTGAATATCTCCAAGGATGAAGATTCCACAACCTCTCTTGGGCACCTGTGCCAGCATCAGATCACCCTCATGGTGAAGAATTTTTTCTGATCTCTAATCAGAATTTCCCTTGTTGCAACATGTGACCATTGCATCTTGTCCTATCAGTGTGCATCTCTGAGAACAGTTTATCTCTTTCTTCTCTATGCCCTGTCATTAAGCAGCTGTAGACAGCAAAAGATCTCCCTTAGCCTTCTCTTCTTAATGCTGAACAAATTCAGTTTTCTCAGCCTCATCTCATACAGCATGTCCTCTAGCTCCCTGACCGTCTGTATGCCAATGTCTTCCTTGTATTGGGAAGCCTCAAACTGGACACAAATGACACAGCAAGAGGAAGGATCACTCCCTTCAACCTGCTGGTTGCACTCTTGCTAGTACAGCCCACTATGCAGTTGACCTTCTTTGTTGCAGTGGCACACAGCTGACTCACATTCAACCAGTCCACCAAGACCTCCAGGTTCTTTTCTGCTGTTATCTGAAAAGTAGCCCTGTCCTGCAGCTTATCAGTCACTTTCCTCAACTAGGTATGGCCCACAAACCTTAGTTAAATAGTATTGCTCCAGCTACAATCCCTGATGGAGGTCACGCTTAACTGGCTACCAGTTGGACTGTTATCACTGATCAAAACCCTTCCACCCCAATGGTCCAGCTGACTCACTTTAACGTCCACTTATCCAGTCCATAAGTCACCAATTTGACTATAAGTATATCATGGAAGACTGTGCATGTGCTTCACATGTTTGGAAATTACTTTCAAGAGATTTGTTCCATAACCTTCCCAGCATCCTGCACTATAATAATTTGTTCACCTTACAGAGGTGAGGTTCATTTCATTTGAGTCTAGAAGGCACAGCTTAGATATTTATCCTAGGAAGAGCTGAACTATAGATTAGAAGTGCCAATTTCTCACCATTGGCTGCAGAACAAATTTGCATAAGGACATCTATAAGTGGACAGATTCTGCCCCACGTACCCTATTGCCCTGGATTCCTATTCTTTCTGTGTATAAGCAAGTGTGATTTGGCATATTTTCTTATGCAAAAACCAGAACCATTTCAGCAATATCCAATATGTATAATAACATTCATATCCTGCTCAAGATTACTCTTCTTTGGACAAGCTCACTGCTTATGCAAGCAGGCATAATCCCAATACCTGTACAAATGCGACGGCAATATCCACAGCTATACCCTTATCCTGGGTAAAGCATGTTTTCTTCCTGTGCCACTGCAATCAACTACTTCAGAACACAAATAGGACCTGCTTGGATTTATAGCCCAATTAGATGCTCTATATAAAATTCTGACCCAGAGGAAGTCAATGGAAAAAGTCTTCCTAGTCAGCCCTAAGTTTGTCCTTGAGTTTACAAAGCTGAAGGAATGCAGAGAGAGAAACTTCTACAGCTCTTGATTTTGCCCAGACATACATAAAAAATTAGCATAATCAACACACATAGCTAGGAAAAAAACCCTTTACATTCCTTCACTAACTTAAAACAAGAACAGTTAAAGGTTCTAGTTTGCTAAGGCCAGCCCCACAAATTTAAGAACAATCATCTCATACAAACATCTTCACAAAAAAAAGTATAAAGAATTATTAAATTAGAATTTTCACAATAAATATCCCCATCTTTCTCAAATCTTCTATATGTCTGCTACTCTAAATTTTTGTCAGTGAAAATGATTTACGTAACTTCTTTTTTTCATTATTCCAAAAAGAGAGATGGCTTCAGTATTTGCCAAAAACATCAGCAGTTGTATTACATCTCAGTGTAAAGGTTCATCAGGCTACGCTTCACAAAAAAAGCTCTTTGAAATTCACTTTTTTTCTTTCCCCTTTCAATGCATTAGAGTAAAAAAAATGGTTTAAAGCATCATGACATTATTTTAGAGCTAAACAGTTAAATGTTTTATACAGGAACATCAAAACCATATATGCTTCAAACACCCAACATTTTTTTAATGGCTTTCAGATAAAACAATTTATTTATGCAATTAACAACAACATGCAATTTCTAATAATTAGCCGATAATAGTTATCCACAAAGTACTTTATAGAATTGCCTTCTGAACTGCATTCATTCTGTAGGGAACCACTGAAAATTAGACTATAAAATTACCAGAAAATGTACTGCATTAACAAGAATTTTCTGTATTTTGTTTCCCCTACAGATTTATGGACTTGAATATTTGTAAACATTTGTTTTCAGGGAGAGACATCAGGTCCTATCACCTCACATTTATACAAAGAAATAAATACTGCAGCAGCATTTTCTGAAAGACTATATTTAAACTAACATTTTTCAGCAAAAATATGTCATAGAGTATATTCATATTGCTGTTTTGCAAACTGTACATTTAAAAAAATAGCCATTAGTTTGTTCACTTTGAGCTTGCACTTTTGAGTTTTTCCTGATAAAAAAGGCAGCTAGAAACAGTATTTACGTGAAAGTTCAAGCTTGCACCTGATCAGAGACTTCTGGACCTAGAGCTGAAGCACCTTGCTAATTTACGATAAAGCGAAGAAAGCTGAGAGCAGGTTTAGGTGGGATAGTTGGGTGCCCTCAGTTCAGCAAGGTTTATACAGCTCCATTTAAAACAATAGTCAAAGGTTCCATTTCACTAAGTCCAGGCACAAAAGCCTACTAACATCTTTCTCCTCTTTTACACATAGGTTACAGAAGAATTAGGCTATTCCTCTGACTCCCATTGGCACAAGTATGTTTCTGAGAAAAACAAAAGATCGTTTTTGTGGTTCTTCTTTTAGGTCTGAAAGAGTGCCAGAAGGAAACAGCCAGAGAGCTATTTTCTGACCTTGATAAGCTGGTATCATTAAAGCACAGAAACATTTTAAAATTTACATCGAAGTATTTACCTATATCTGGATAAACAGATTTTGTTTTCAGTGCTCTCAGATATCTATGTCTCTGATCTATCTGGACTTCTGGAACTTACTTCTAAGCGGGGCTCTGAGTGTTGCCTGTTGTACAACTGGGTCTACCGTAGATCAGCCACAACACAGAGGGCAAGTGACAAATAATTGTTCTACCAACATGTTTTCTTGGTATTAAAGGATATGCTAATCCAATAACATTGCAGACTTTGAAGAACATACTTTATTTATTTATATTAGCACAAAAGAAAATATTCTTTAAGTGCTCGTGCTGTTGTGTGCCTGCCAGCTCAGGAAGGTGCTGAAATACCATCCAACCCTAGAAAGAACAGCTCAGATAAAGCCAAGAAAAGCAGGTTAATAATGTAAAACTGAAAGTTAAGCTTTACTTTGAAGACAACAGGGAATAGTGATGAGCTGGGGTACTATTAGGAGCGAGTCCTGAACTGGTTGCAATTAATGTGGACTTTCTCTGCCTTAGAAGACATGGCTTCTGAACCATATGATGAATTTTCTTAGAATAGCTGATGTAGACAGTAGCAACAATTATGAACTGGGACTTGAGGGCAAAAAGATGGGACAATGAGAAGCATATACATTTAATCAGGAAGACAAAGAAAATGGGAAAAATAAAATGAAAATATTTGAAAAATCATAGTGAGAGTAAATTAAAGTTTAAGAATGAGCTGACAAATGTAGACACAAAAAAAAGGTAAATGGTATTTTAGTTAGTAAAGTTATATTTTATAAGCATACGTGCATTCATCTTGTGGACTATTAATTTTGAAGATATCTTCTTTGTGCATTGAAAATATTCCTGGTTCTTCGTACATTGATCAGGACTAATGTGGCTTTGAGCAATGGGAATGAAAGTCAGGATGTTCTGAAGAGGAAGTTCCCCCACTACTCTGGGAGTTGCCATCATTTCCTCTCACTTGAACCATATAAACATGCTTTACACGATAACCTTCACATTCTTCCAACAACTGCTCTGTTTTCCTAGTTGATATCACATCTGGGAAAGTCACAAAGTGGCTGTGAGTTCTAGGGGCTCCCAGAGCCTGTGCAGATTCCTTCTAGAAGTATTTCTGAGTAACTCCTACATTTTCTAAATGTCCTTCCTTTTCTAAAAATAAAGGCCAATTATAATACAAAAAGGTAGTATCTGAATTCTCTTCAGACTTAGGCCAACAACTGACAAACTGAAAAAGTCCTGAAACCAGAAATCTGTTTGTATGACATGCAGCATATTTTGTTCCTAGTCAGTACACCAATCCTATCATACATTACCACTAACCAAACAGGATCAACTAAATGTTCAGGCTTTTTACCTGTGTAGTAAGTCTTCTGTGTGTTGGTAACTCTAAAATACTTCTGGGTACAAATTTTCCCAATTATCTATCATAGAAGGTAGAGTTCATACCGATTACTTAGAAGCCTAATTTAAGATCCTTGCTTCTATGAAACACACCAACAAACTGGTTAGCTCAAGAAGAGTGACTTTCAGCATATAACCAAGATGCCAGTAGCTGCTCTTTCACAACATATACTTTCCTTATTACCTAAGCAAGGAGTCTAAGATTCTAATTTAGGCATCTGAGTACTTGCTTAAATGAGGCAACAGAAATATTCTTGAATCATCTATGCTACCATAGTTCTGTCATTGCTTTAAGTTTCAGCAGAAGCTGCGACACCAGATTTTACATTCTCGTATAGACCAGCTACAGCAGATGCAAATCACCTAATTCTGTACATCTGAAACTTAGCTTCAAAACTTCCTGTAAAGCCCAAGAGTAAGAGATGAAGTCAAAGATTTTACATTTGGTCCAGTCTGAGTTCACAAGACCCCTCAGTATCAATTTCACTTCCAAAGTTTGTTGGCTTAAAAATGCCCCAAATATGGAAATCACTTAACACCTTGTAAAAAAGCCATTGTGATCATCTATCCCTGCTGCAGATCTACAGTATATTTTCTCTCTGACCTAAACTGGGGATAAGATTACTTGATAAGGTAGAAACAATGTAGCAGAAAAAACGGTGGGACTTTCCAGCTCTTTCCTTTCTATTCGCAGACAGACGCATGTGTCAGCATACAGTACTCTCACAGGACAGGAGAGAAGAGTAGCGGTGAAGCAAATCCAGATTAATTTGGCTACCACTTATCTTCTCCAGAGCCATCCCTTTTCTTTCAATAAGAAATATTCAGAGAACATCCCATTTTGCCTAGCTTGTAAAATAAGCCTTCAACTTTCTTACTGACAGCTTTTAAAATTTATTTAGTTAGTAATTCTTCCTGTTTCCAGTCTCAGATTTATGTATAAAAACAGTTTGTTTTTTCTGGTTCTCCTTGAAAAAAATAACTAGGCAACTGACCCAATATAAATAGTTTGAGCAGCCAAATACGCTATCCTTTTTTGGCAGATACAGTAAATGAATGACTGATAATTTTACTCATATACATAATGTTTTCTTCTTCTATAGTAGATTTTTTCAGACTTTTCCCCCCAATATTAATGCTGGTGTGCCTCGAGCAAAAACTAAACACACATCCCTCTTCCCATTCTGAATATCTTTCAGCAGGAAAAATTTGTTGATGAAGGTAAAAAATATCTTTCCTGACAGAGCTATCATTGCACAGTGGCATTTCTACCATTCCAAGTTATACTTGGCCTTATGACAAACCAAGAAGTCAAACAAGTAGCGGATGCTGCTTATCTCTATACTCTGTACCAGAATTCAAGACATAATATAAAGCATTCATTTCTAATGACTTCAGCAACAGCATCTTTAATCAGACTGAGCAGTACAGCAATTTTTATAGCAACTGCTAGGGAAAGAGCATATGTGGGTGAAAAAATTCTCACTAAATACATGGATTTGCATTCTTTGTCTTCCCCTTAACACACAGTCTTGCACTGAACCCCAATGCTATCAGGTATTAGCTGTAATGTTACACAATATGATAGCAAGATATCTTGCCTGCTTCTGGATTAGTAGACATATCCTAGAATGATGAAAATTGGTAGAGATTTTCTCTTTGCCCAATCAAGTACTAATTTCCATTTGTTAAAATCTCTTTTGGTTCCCAAACCAGATATTCTTTCACCACTATGCTACATGGTGGAGAATCCCAAAACTTCTGCTCTCGTCATGCAACTTCCCTATTGATAACTGCTTTGATTCACCTCCTGTGAATTAATCAGCTCTTATTCTAGTTACTACAGCTCTTTGCTCCTGTCACCTGAATCCAAGTATAAGGAAGACAGCAATACTGTTTCTTTCAAAACTCACATATTCTTGAAAACCAAGTTCTGTGCTCAGATAGCCAGTTAAGCAGAATGCTTCAAATTAAAGTTATTGCTTGTGATCAGCAAATTGCAGGTCATGAGTTTTTAGAGGTTCACTAGTGACTTAGGCCCTAACCTTTTAAGCAGATGCACACAAGTTTGACTTTATGAAGGTGACACACTTCAGCCCTAGTACAAAACTGTTCATGATAACACACTCTGACATTTGAGCCTGGTTTACCAAAACTGAGGTCCAGCAGTGAATAAATAACTGTACAAGTCAGCCTCTTGTACAGTAGCACTACTTTGTGAAGCAGCTAATCTTTAATGTATCTGCTGAAGAAATGACATATTTATATGCTGAAGAACAGTTGATGATCTTAACCATTATATGGAATTTCTACTACAAAGGGATAAAAATCCACTTTATGTAAAATAAATAAATTACTTCCATAGCTTTAACAGTAAGTACAGTTCATAATGACAAAATTTAAGTCAACAACAAATGATTTATAGGTTCTAATTGAGATCTGTAATTAAAAAAAAGATGGGGAAAGTAGTAGATAGAAGTTGGGGGCTACAGATGTAATTAAACTCTTTTTAATTAAGCATTTTATTTGAATATAAATACGGCATTGAAAGTTCCCTTCTGTCCTCCCCCATAAAGAAAAGCAACCTTTGTCCAAGCCTGCTCCTGCCAAAACAAAAAAACCTTGGACAAAACTGAACGCTCAGATTAGGGCGTTTCGCTTATTGTAGCCTCAGGCAGGGAGGGAATAGTTTACTCCTTTCCTTAGAAGCAATTCTGCTGTCAGAGTGCATACAGCTTTCCATGTTACACTGCTCTCAGTTCTTATACACAGTCATGTCAAGTGAGAGCCCCTCATACAGGGAAACAAACTATTACTTCAAGTCTCTGTATCTAGCTCCATCATACAAGGTAGCTGTAGTTTCATTTCCAAGATGAGCTCTGCAATATCAATCTGATAGCCTTCCATGATGAGAAAAGTGGCTGGGCAGATGAGGGAAGAGTATGGATGTTTGTTTATATTGACTTTGAACACTGTCTCCCATAACACCCTCATTGACAAACTGATGAATTACAGAGCAGATAAGTAGGACAGTGAGGTGGACTGCTGAGCTTGAAGGGTTGTGATCAGTGGCATGAAGTCCAGTTGGCGGCTAGTCACTAGTGATGTACCCCAGGAGCAGATACCGGGGCCACTACTATTAACATCTTCATTAGTGACCTGAATGATGGGTCTGAGTGCACTCTCAGTACTGATGATACAAAACTGGAAGGACTGGTTGATTGGCCAGAGGGACTTCGACATGCTGGAGAAATGGGCCAACATGAATGTCATGAAGTTCAACAAAAGGAAATGAAAAGTCTTGCCCCTGGGGAGGAATAACCCCATACACCAGTATATACTGGGGCCAACAAATGAAATCAGCTTTCCGGAGAAGGACCTCAGGACCCTGGTGGACAGGCTGCCCATGAGCCAGCAACATGCCCTTGCAGGAAAGAAGGCCAAGAGCTTCCTGGTATGCATTAGGAGGAGTGTTTCAAGCAGGTCAAAGAAGGTGATCCTTCCCCTCTAGTCAGCACTAGTGTGAAACATCCAGTTCTGGGCTGCCTGATAGGAGAGAGACATGGACGTACTGGAGGAAGTCGAGTGAAGGGCCACTAAGATGACTAAGGGCTCAGAGCACCTTGAAGCACCATTAAGAGAGTGCGAGAGAGCTGGCACTGTTTACACTAGAAAAAGTTCTGTGGGGATCTTATCAATGTCTGTAAATACCTGATGGGGAAGGGGGATTGAAGAAGATAGAGGCAGGCTCTGCTAAGTGGTGCCCACTGAAAGGACCACAGCCAATGGGCAAAAATTGAAATACATGAAATTCCACTTGAACATAAGGAAAAAAACCCAAGTTTTTTTTATTGTGAGAGTGGTCAAACATTAGACCAAGCTGCCCAGAGAGATTGTGGAAATATCCTTGAATATATACAACACCTGACTGGACAAGATCCTGAGTAATCAGTTCTAGCTGACCCTGCTTTGAACTGCAGGGTTGAACTAGACCATCTCTAGATGTCCCTTCCCACCTCAACTATTCCATTATTAGGTATGGGGAGCTAGATATGGTCTTAACTGTTGCTCCTTTGTTATAGGAAGACATGTTCATGTACTTTTCTCTTATTTCAATCACATGATTTTCAAGTTGTCCTCAGGTACACTTCAGTTATCTTTGGTAGGACTGTATTTCATTTTTTCATTAGGCCTGCTTCTATTTAGAGTTTTCTTCTAGTTTCTTTTTGCTTCCTTCCACTGTTTTTTACCTGCCTTTGAAAGCCTTGTACACAAACCTTTTCATTACATTCCTGATTTTTTCTTTTTGGTTTTTTAAATGTTCACATCTAAACTGTATCTTTCTTTTCATTTACATCTGTTTGAAACTGATAGCTCTGACCTTGGGTAAACTCACTGCCTGTTAGAAATATCATATTTTATTACAGTTTTTATCTCCTCTGTAACTTTTCTCCTTCCCTGCCTTACTAAACTAGATCACTGTTTTTCTTCTATTTACTTTTTAAATTCATGTCCTTTCAATTCTCTCCAGTGCATGATTATAGTCTAAGGAAAATAATTCAAGAAAGATCAAAAACTCAAGGAAAAACTTTTTTCTAAGTCTGTAGTTCAAGGACTTGGAATAAGCACTCAGAAGAAGATGGAACTCACAGTTATCCAAATGTCTCTGAGAAGGGGCAGAATTTCTTCTTGCTTGAGGAATTACCTCTATTCCTAGCACTCTTCTCAAGACGGGGAACTGATAGACTACAGTCAAGATGTGAAATCAGCAATATGTAAATTTCAGCAATCTTCCATACCACTGTGGAGAGGAAGACTGCTATGGAGAGGAAGCTTCCTGGCCACCATGAAGCGTTAGAAGACTTGCCAGAATTTCTCTTTCAAGTAGCTCCTAAATAAATGATGTCTTTAGTTACTAATAGAAATAATTATTTCTTATAATAGAAATAATAAACATTATTGCTTCTGTACTGTTTGGTTAGTTTACAAAAAATTGAGGTGTTCAACAATAAAAAAATCACTTAAATCAACATAAAAGATAAATAAGCTTAAAGTACAAACTGCTTAAAGTGGGATGAAGAACTTGCCAGACTGGATCAGACTCTTAGAGCAATGTATCTTCTACCTGTTTTTTTCAGATATTTGTTCTAAATTACATGGTTATTTTGGCCTGATGTACACATACAACCACTGTTGGAGTGTTACGCCCTGGGGGTAATGCTCATGAAGACTCTGTGAACCATACAAGACTATCTTCAAATCAGTTCTCAGCTATTGACAGAAATCTGGAGTAAATGAGCTTACTCATCATTTTTCCAAATAATTAGAATTATAGAATATATTGAAGACTTAGCCCTTGCTGGTACCTTCAGATAGACAGTACTAATCATCATCTAGTAGCAGATTTTTAAACATGCACTGAGATGAGCATTATGAATCAAAGATAGAAATCTGTCCCTTACTGTTCATGCATTGTTTATTACTGTCTTTGTTGGATTTAATGAAAAAGCCAGTAAATAATGCTGTAAGTGCAATTACTTCCTTGTTCAGCTCATCTTTGAAGTTAGAAAAATTAGTTAGAGGGCTTTGTTCTTTATCTTCTGCCACAGCTGCTTTTGTTTATGCCTGGTAATGTCACTGTGTACTTAAGTGTCTAGCACTTTTGGGCCTGACAGAAATGTGGAAGAAGAAGAAATGCAATGTAATATGCTACTGTTACTTTAACAACTGCACTTGACATGATGTTTCTTTTAGAAATGGATATTCACCTTTATATAAAGACAAGGGAAAATCTCTGACTTTTCTCTTTGCAAAAACGTTTGGAGTTAAAGAAGAAAACAGTCGCAGAAAATGCAGCATTTCACAAAACACAGGAAACACAGGTAAAAAATTGTATACAACCCAAAATACCTTTATAAGAAACTACAATACCCTGTGTAAGAAATAGATATTTAAGGCTTCAATCATTATCCTGATGACACACTAATGAACACCATAGAAATAGAGTTCAAATAAAGACATTTGGATGGCTGGCATCGTATCCACTGGACTGCAAAACAAGGATTCAAGAATACCTAGGTGAATTCTCAATATGGCTGCTAAGTGCTCATCTATGTCATATCACCCCACCTCTGCCCCAGTTACCTACTCTGAATACGAAAAGTGTAAAAAGTATAATTCAGTCTTATTGACTGTCAGATTCAGTAAGATTAGATTGTATTTGGCAAAATTGAAAATTCCTCACTGCAATAAAAAAAACCAAAACATTTTTTTAAGGGCATTGAACACTATACCTGAAAAGAACTATATTTGTGCAGGTGTTACCTAGAGGGCTCCACTCAACTGAGGCTCTACTGGGAACAAAACTGCAAGATCTGAGAGAATCAACTTGTAGAAATACACGATTGAGCATGCAGCATTCTTCCATGTCCTTTCATCACCCTGTCTGAGTTTCTCCTTTCCAGCAGGATAGGCAATGCTTTTAGTAAAGTAGAAAGTGGAGGGCAATGCTGGCTTTCCATCGGTCAACTAAGGATGAAATATGGGAAAACTGCAAAAATGTAATGTGTCATAAAACCACCAGATTTTTTTAAAGGATCAGGGCTAAGAAGTAAGAAACAGAACAGCCATTTTATGAAAAACATTCTCTCACTAGTAACCTGTTCCTTCTACTCTTACCAGTTGCTTATGGGAGTTTCTTTTAGTGCATAATGGATGTTTGATTTCCCTCACTTGAAATAACAGGTTTGTCAGCTGCAATTCCACCTGTGTACTTCTTTAAAAAGATCATATTTGCAATGGTGTTAATATACCATCAATTAATATACCTTCAATGTTTAAGGAGTCAGATTAGGAGTTACGTTCCTAAATACACTTGTAGAACATGCCCTAATGTCTTAAAATAAACCAAAGACAATTTCTTGATAAAGCAGTAGCAGTAGTGGTGGTAATGATGATGATAATAATTATAATAATATAATTAATGTCAAAGAACAGTGTAAATATTGTTTTCTATCACCTGAGGAAGCAAAGTTACATTAGAAAATATCATTGTTCATTTTGATTTTTTAAAAATCTATTTAATCAAAGCTGCCAGAATAGAAAATTTAAATAATAAAGGAAAAGATGAGTCTTAATGTTACATCTATTAATTGCCTATAAAATATTGTTTCTGATGGCCATTTCAGTGAACAGTTAGTCAGCTTGCAACATAGAAATCTTTGCTAGTGAAGCTTGCATCTTTCTGCTACCTGTTGGTACAATATTAAGGGACCACTATCAAAGGGACATTTAAGCCCATTGTTTATTCATGAGTTGTGAATGTTCAGCTTGGATGACAAGAACTATCAAGCATCTCGAAATAATGCCCAGGGTCTTCTGGAGGAAGAGCTATGACTTCTGAAACTAACTTTCTTGATTCTCAGCCATTCATGATACAATATCAAGTATTCTGTGTTAGATTATCCTTCCTCTTTTCATAAGTTTCTTTATCCTCTCTCTTCTTCAGAAAAACATTTTTTGGGCAGTTTTTCATTTAGTTCTCCTATCTAAAATTAACCTGCCACAATATAAAACATAAAACGGAAAAAAAGTAATTTGTGTAATATTACACCTTACTAGCACATGTAAAATCATAGTATAAAAGAGAAGAATAAACACTAAAATCTGTTATATGTTTGCTTTCATGAAAGAAACGAAATTGTATAGATATGCACATCTCAGAAAAGCAAATCTGTCCTTTCACAAGCCTAGCAAGAATGTATCAGATAGAACTAAAATGGTTTTATATTACCATATTTTCCTGTATATAGCCTGCTACTCAGATAACCCACACCTCTTTTTGAAAATAAATTCTCATACAACCCACACCCTCAGATAACCTATAACTGTCTCCTCCTTTCCCTTCCAAGGCATCTATGTATCTAGCAAATTCCCCTGGAGGCTTCCTGTTGTGGTGGAAAGAAAACAGGGAGGGAAAGTAATAGAGGTAAAGAAGATGATGGGTTTTAAAGGGAAAAAGAATAATTTGTGGTGAATCAGAGGCTTAGGGAGGACTGGGAAAGAACAAACTCTGACAAGAGTTTTTCATAGTATTACCAGCACTTATGGACAACCCTAATTCTGGAAACGACAAGTGGAACTTTTGTTTTGTTATTATTTTTAACAGCTTATCCGTGGGTTCTAGCACTTGAAAATACAGAACTTGTTTTCCAGATACACTTCGTTTCAAACTTCAGTCACACTTTCAATCTTGAAGGTGAAACTGACCATCTAAGTGCAATGTCATAGTTCCTAAAGCAAAATCAAATAAAAATCCTGCTATAATTAGTCAAAGAAAATATTAAAGCCAAACACTGGAAGAAAACACCACCACCTTCTGTTGGTAATGGAGCTCACAGGTATAAAGTAGAACATGGGTGAACACTGATTTCTTCATTGTGTAGAGCATGCACGAGGTACAGTTCTATGACAACATGCAAAGCTGGAGGCAGAGGGATTTTCTTATGAAGCAAAGTTGCTAACACTTGGGAAATGGGGAAGTGTGGAGAAGAGAAAAGGAGAGGAAGTGGAAAGAGAGAAAGAAAGTTTAATGAAACCAACAGGGCATGCAATAAAACTAAGACATCCAGTGATGTTCTTTCCCATAACCTTTTTCCTGTCCCTATGCACCCTGCACTATGTGCTCTTCATGTTATCACTAGGCTGCAAGCAATCTGGGGCAGGGCCTAGGAAGCTCTTTCAGTTTATTCTATGCTTGTATATATATATAATAATAAGACATAAAAGCAACAATTAATTGATAAACAGAATAACCATAAGAAAAACAGCCTGCAGCTTCTACCACAAGATCTGAAAAGTAGTGAGCACACCTTAGGCTCTCCAAACCCAACCGAAGGTATTTGCTATGTGGCTGATGTTAACCATTGTTTATGTACTGCCCATGTCTTATGTCAGCCTTACTTTACAATCTTACTGATAAGTAAACGGTTGCTGTGTGAGCCATACAACTTTTTATCTTTCAGACACTAAATTAAACGGTGCACTCTTTTATACCAATATAGATCAGTTCTAATCCCAGTAAAAGCAATAAGATGACTTTTGCAGGAGGACAGGGTTTGGCCTCTTCTTTTCTTTCCTTTCCAGTTAAAATAGAAAGTCGCATGGCCTTCCTGGTGCAGTAATGGTTTCTGGATTGTTGCTAGTCTACTAATTTCATCTTAGGTACAGCAGAAATGCTTCTCTCGAACTTGAAGCCAGTGTGTCAATAATCTCAAAAATCTTAATAATAAATGGATTCCAGAATAGGATCTGTAACATCTACAATATATATAGTGGTGTGAAGAACTCTAAGTGGTTCAAATGATACCGAGGCTAATAGAGTGATTTCAGTTCTGCTCAGAAAAGTGATCATAGTTGCTTGTAGTCACTCAAGACCTCTTATATATGCTCAGTTTACAACTACAATGTTGTACATTCTGACTACCAACACTTCAGTCTGAATTTCCACATTTTCCCATCCTCACAAACAATAAAGCTTCCAGGTGCCAAACCAGGTCTCTTGTTCCAGCTGTGCAAATCCATCAGCTACACTTGGGCAACTTAAATTGCCTTTAATGGCAGTGTAATGTAAACAATTCTATTGACAATGAACAAGAAAAAAGAAAAAAACAAAAAACCCATACCAAACCCAACGTCTCTTAGGCACATTGGCTGTGTGTAGGTTAATTTTTTTATTACTGATGCCAGAAGAGATGACTAAATAAATGGGGAATAGAAAGATTTCACTTTGATATCACATATCACATTAACTCACTATAGAAAAGAACCAAATGAAATTAGACTACATTGGTTTTACAATACAGTACTGAATTTCATTCTCAATATAAATAGCCAGCTTATTACATTATGTAGTATTTCCTCACTATGTCTGCTGAAGAATCTCAAGCCAAGGATAACACATCTGTACACTTCATGGTACAAGAGGGTTTATTTCCAAGCTGATTAGAAGCCATGCATTATCCGCCTAGTAACCGGCAATACATTTTTAGTTATTATTTTGTAGTGTTGTATTCATTGTGATGGAAATTGTTGCTTTTTCTATAATAATGGAAAGGTTTGGGCTGTGTATGTATGACACTTACATTATTCCACTGTAGTTCAATGAACAGCGTTACTGTCTTTGCACTATTTGGGTATTATTGTTCAGGAATATGTCTATGTGGATATGAGAATGACAGAAGACTTTGATTTTACTGTATTGTCTTGGGAATACACCTGCAAAAACTGTAGGTGTTTTTTTGCCTTATGGTATCAACAGCCCTGAATTAGGCATCTAAAAATTAAAAACAATTCCTTCCCAGACAGGAAGAAATAACCTTTGGGTCCCCTATCCAGGGTGAGTAGTCTGAATTGTGACACAAAATACATTGTACGTGTGGAGGATAAACAGGAGAGGGAAGTACAAATACAGGAACAGTAACTAACAGATTTCTTGAATGCCTAGTAACTTGACTAGTAAAAGCTTTAATGCTGAAAAATTTTAGAAAACCCAGGTGCTGACCAAGAAGCCATGAAACTCTACATTTGGAATTTGCGTGTCTTCCAAGCTAACTTCTTAATTACCTATTGCAGTGTCAATACCAAAGCCCTTTCTGGATCTAGCTCTAGGATGGACACTTAAGTGACTTGGCTACTCCAAGGCTCCATGTTGCAATGACTGAGGGGATACCACAACCCCAAGTTAAAATCCCATTACTATACCTGCATTTCTGCTAATGGATATTTCTTCAACCTGTTCTTAAGCAAGTAAAGTTCTGAGGATTCATATATAACGTATGAGGCAAATTCACAGTGGAATTCATAAAAGGTAGGGTAATGAAGAAGGAACTGCCAGAGATAGCAAGTGGTAAATTCCAAGAACAGGAATGTGACTTAGGACACTGTCACTCTAGCCAGTGCCTCCCTCCTTTTGAGTTTCCTAGCTGTTGTTCTTTTCCCTGGAGGCAGATAACCAAAACACCAAAACATTTCTTTCCAAAACTGAGTGAGGATAATTTGTTTCTTTTAAACTAGCGCTATTGTAAAGTACATAATAGAAAACAGAGCTAATGTCCGCTGTGGCACAAGGCAAAATATCATGGGCCTACAGCATTCCTCACTGCTCTGTCACCTCATGAGAATTCATCAAAGTTATCCTTAAAAGACCAAGACAAAAAATTTGTACTAACCTAAATCTCATGGCACTGAATTTTACACCTGTTTCATTTCTATCCACATGTGCTGATGTTTTTTATATATTCAAAGACTGCTGACAGTTTTTCCTCTGCTCTTTTTTCCTTGAGATGAAACAAGCCAAAAGCTTTCCATCTTTTCTCAAAGTACAAATTTCCTAGCAATTGAGACAATCTTGTTGCAGACTAGTTTGTCTAGTCTGATTTTGTCTAGTCTGTGCACGTCTTTTGTGCATTACTCAAAACTACACACATGAGATCAGCTAAGGCTTTTTTTTTCCAGTTCTGAGAAGGGTGAAGGGACTCCTCCACATTGTGTTTCTTAGAAGCCAGTATTATACTTGTTTTTCTGCAACTATATGACATTGATGAGTTAGGTTCAGTTTCTTATCTTTATCTGATCCCTCAGACTCTTTTGCCAGAGCTACTCATTAACCAGTCCTCCTCCATTCTGTCATTTCTGCTGCAGATTATCCCAAAATGCATTACTTCCATGTATCCCTTTTGAACTGCCTCCTGTTTTTTTCTGTCACCCAATTTTGCAAAACCAGTTTTGAATTCTAACACCATTCTCTAATGTACTTAAGAATGTCTAGGAGATTGATTTCAATTTCATATTTAACAAGTACTTTTCATAGTGGTAGTCATTATAGAAGCACTGATTATTACATGAAATACAGTAACACAGGTGATGTTATATGCAGATGAAATACAGTATTACAAGTCTATCACAAGGACAGGAAGTCCTTTTCCACTTGTCTTTTGAAGGAACCACGGTGGGGTTTTTTTTGGTTTTTTTTGGTGGTAATTTGCGCAGAGTGATCTTTAGGTGACAGAAATGGAAGGTGGGATTAGCATCTAGGCTACTGCCAGAGTGAGACACTTATGAGCAGGCCTCTATTCAGACCTTTCACCATCTGAAAAACCCAGGCTTTGCAAATCTAGATGTCTACTCTCCCTTCTCACCCCTGACCAGAGAATTTACCTTTTTACTTATGTACTTCTTGTACTTCGATCTCTGTGTCCTGCAGTTATAGTATTCACTGTAGATGTCAGTTATCTTAAGAGGAAAAAAAAGCAAGGGTATCTAGTTTAATTATGAGCAGATAGTTAATTTATTTGACCAGATATGCTGCACACCATTAATTATGTTATCATTGTGTGCAAATCCATGTTATTAAATATTCATTGCTTCTAACAATTTACAGTGTGCTAAGCTTCATATTTCAGTATAACTTATCAAATGAACACTAAGAACTTGCTTACTTTAAGCTACTAACACAGTTTAGATAAATAGATACAAACATGAGGATTCATTAATAGAATAAGAGTTCCTGAACCATATGAAAGTAAATAATAGATGTTTCATGAAGGTAGCACCTGATGTGGAAGTATTCATGACTTTGTAAGTCTGTGTACTAAGCTGAAATTCCATTAATTTTTAAATATCAGGGTCAAATTATTCCTGACACCAGTGAAGTCAATGGAGCTAACTGTATGTATCTGAATGTGGCGGAATTTGACTCCATTTGATGAAGCAATTTATATAAATATAGATTCTTTAGTGTTAGTCCAACACCATCATGGTGAATACTTCACTGGCACTTTTTATAGTTGGAAGAAATTAACACTGTTAAGCAGTAATGCAGGTATTGATATGCCCAATATACAACATAAACAAACATCGGTTTGAACAAAGTGCAGTGTAAGAGTCTGCCACAGCTGGAATTTTCCCTTTTCTGATAAGTTCTTAAAATAATCATGAGAAAAGAAGCAGGTTTTTACTGTGACTGATAATGTATTTTTTCTGGATGCACTACTAAACATAGCAATTGGAGTTAATAGGTAACTCATAACCATCCCCTCTAGTGCTAATTATCAATGGAGAAAAGAAAATAACTAATTTAGGCTAGTGTATTCTTCTTACTAACCATTACTAGTAGAACAAAGATGCCTAATTCAAATAATTTTATGAAATAGCTGATGCCACACTCACCTCCATATTTTCTAAATACAATGACAAAGAAATATAGTATATATGAGTATGAACACTATGTAAATAGAAAATATGGACATTATGTAAATCATAATATTGTAATGATAAATGTTGATTACTTGATCCCACACAATAGCAGTAGCAGTGCCTTAGAATCTGTAGGAACAAAATGTTGCAAATAAATAACTGAATCAGTTGCAGTAGGATAGATTTTAAGGTGAGACCTGGATATGAGATATTAATTAAGATAAACCCCCAAGTGCCAGCTGAGATTCTTGTTTTGCCCACAGGAACAAAATGTAAGCAATCCAAAGCCTTGTTCTATGACCTCTGTGTACATGTTACACAGTAATTATGCCCTTACCTAAGTATGAACTTAGCAGCTACAAATACCCTAGCAATTCTGCAATTATTTTAAAGGAGGGAACCCTCAATAAATTCAGTGCTTTCAAGCAGGCACTTAAACCACATGCTAATTCAGTTACTTCACTTCAGAAAAAAGATAAATCTTTCATAGCTCAGTATCTCTGCATCACATCATTGCAGTGAAGCTGGTAAGGCTAAATATCAAACAGAAATAAGAGTGTTCTGTAACTGGTATTAATTTATTCAGGCTAAACAGGCATTGTGCTCTTCCCTCAGGTGGATTTTGTCTTGGGAGCATCTTGATGGAGTTACATGAAGCAAGGAAGGTCTAGCTGCCCCACCCCAATAACCTCACATACTCTAATGAAACCTACAGAAAAGCAGGCTTTAGGTTCACAGGAAAAGGCAGTTTTAGAGAGCTGGAAAGGAAAATGGGAGGAGGAATCAATTGCTCTAATAAGATTTATTACCATTCTAAATGTTAGGATCAGGTTAAAAAAAATCTCTTCATGATCTCTGACATGACACCTTTTGAAGTACAACTTAGTTTATAAATAGCTTACCTGATTCAGTTTAGCTTCAGTTCAGTTTTGTGGGTGTTTTCTTCCTCCACTAGAAACATAGGGTCTAGAATGGAAAACAGTCTTTGAGTCATCACATCCCGTCATTTGCCATGGCTATCAACTCTATTACATAAAAAATTTACATAGCTCCCTCTCTAAATCAGTTTGATTTCTTTATCTCACTGCCCTAACTAGAAATAATGCTACTTGTCTCATGGTTAGAATCTCCTTTCTTATTTCAAGACTGCATTTATTTATAGGCATTCTGCATCCCATACCTATTTTGTGACATGATCTTACTTTTGCTTAAATAACTCTTCTCCCCTTTTTGGTGTTGACTGATACAAAATATTTATAGATGACAGTCTGTATCTTTTCAATCTCCTCATTACTAGGTGGAATATCTTTTAGTTTACATAGATTATGCTTCTCATGACAATGCTAGTAGTAGCTTATCTACACTTTTTCAGTTTGAATTCTTTTTCCTGAGCATGAATAGTCACAGCTTTAAGCATTATTCGAGATGAGGTTGTATCCAACCTTTTTTGCATGATGTTAACATTTCTCCATCTCAAATGGATAAACCTCCACTCACGTGTTTTAAAGTAATACTTATATTTTTTGCAACCACGTTATGATTAGTTTATATCCAGAACATCCGGAAAACAAAGTTTAATTCTGTGTTGTTGAAAATCACCTCACTTTGACTATGCAGTTCCCGAACACACCCCCCTCCCCAGCTTTTTCTGCATAATCTTCTTTGAGATTGACAGTATCTCATAACATTTTGCTTTCTGCAGACTTGATTAGTACAGTCTCAGTATTTTCTCTATGTCACACATGAAAATATTAAATTAATTCAGTGCCAAATTCAATCCTTCCTGTTACCAGGGAATCCCTTCATTTCATAGTTGGACAACATCTGGTAGACTTTCCTGCAACCAGATCCTTAGCTATCTTACATTATTTCCTCTATTTCCCATCTTCTCCAGCTCTACTGTTATTTTCCCATGTAGTTCTGCTTTTTTTTTTTTTAATCTTGTAAAAGCTCAGAAAGGTTCACTAGGTTCCTCTCTATAAAACGTGACTTATTTTATTAGAAAGGTTAGTTTGGGAAAACGTGCATTTGATGAATCAGTTTTTTATTTTATTTTGTTCTAATTTCTTTTAAAATCCATAGTTTAACTCACTATTCCTTAAAATTTCTTACAATCGCACACTTTCTGACAATAAGAATATCAGAGCCAGCATTGTAAAGCTTTCCTCCAGCCAAACAATAATGCAAACAAGAACCTAGAAGAATATCTTTCTTCTCTAAACCTTCCCCTATTTTTTTTCCTGCAAAACATAATTATCTTATCTATTCCATGAATTCATTCTTTTTGCAAGATAGGCCACAATGCTGTTGATGTGCAATGTTAACACAACACTTGTTCATATATTTTCTGAACAAAGTGTGCTGTTGCATATCCCTGTACCAGCTATGTCTGTTAATCCGTTATGCTTATATTACTTGTATTGTAACATTCCAGGTTCTGAACAATTGTTCTCATTTCTCTGTAGTGGTTTCTTTTTTTTTTTTCCCCTCTTTCTTTTTTTTTTTTTTTTTACAGTGCCCTAGAAACATCTGTTTGACTTAACTGACATCTGAAAGATTAATTCGTCAGAAATAACAATAACAAAAAGACATAATGTGGAAGTAAATTCAGATTAACACATATCATTTCTTACCACAGCCTTCATCTGAGATGGAAACAATGAGCTTCTGCAACCTACTGTATCCAAAAGGTATAACATTTTATATAGAATCAGATGAGTATTTTGGGCAGATTTGGCAACTGCTCTGTTATACCAATCTTCTCACTCAGGCTTAGAATTTATCATTTTTTTCTTTTTCCTTCTCCAAGAAATTCCTGCCAAAAGCAAACCCTAGACCTGTTGCTATGACTCAGTGCTGATCCATAACTCTGAAAGATTTCCCATGACAGTTTGCCAATGAAAATATGTCAAAGCTTGGCTGTGTTGTCCATGAACTATGGTCAGATATGATAGCAAAAGGAATTTTATTCCCTTTGTAAAGAATAAACATTTTAATGTACTTACTACATACTATCCTTGAGGGATGTGATATCTTGATCAAAGACAACTTTTTAATTAAAAGTAAAAGCCACTATTATTACTATTACTATTATTATAATTATTGTTAATTATGTCCTCCAACTTGATATTGCTAATTGTTACAGAAACTACAAACACACATAGAATGTTATGCAAAAGTTCTGTCTCTTGTTCTCATCATTGTTTGTTTGAACTGTATAATAATGTTTGGAGAGAGAACCATCTCAGAATAGTCTTATTTCACAAAAGTACTTCAATTTTCATTGGTAGATGAAATCTATTTTCTTTCCATTATTAAAAATTTTAAATTGATAAGCAAGTCTGGCCATAGTGAAGCTTTCTAATCTACAGCAATAATCACAATCATTAGTATCTAGTGCTTCATAAATATCCCTTTAAGATACTATTTGATATACCATATAGTCTTGTGGGAAACAATCGGGATACTACTGCTTCAAAAACAGCTAAATGTATTACAATAAATTTGCTTTCTCTGGGATGCTGAATTGGAAACCTATGAGATGTTGAATAAGAAAACTGATACCACTGCTTATCTGTCCAAAAGCTAGTGGTGTTAGGAAGCCCAGTAATTGAAAAATGGATAGCACTGATATTTGAACCTTTTTATATAACCTTTGAAGTGTAAGCCTTTTGGGGAATAAATTGCTTTTTGTAACAAGAACAATGTCAGATCCCATATTTAGAAACCATGCACTTAATTCATTTTCAGACAGAGAAACTCATGTTGTCTTGTTGGGAAAAACATTGCAAAATGGATTAAGCTTCACCCTGGAGAGATGATAACCTAATATAAATAACTGCAGGCTGATCTTTATTAGTTACTGAACAAATATTGCCAAATAGGACAGGCGACCTTCAATGATGATTGATCTAGGATAAGTCGTCAACAGCCATGTCTCCAGAGAGTAACTTTGGGGCATTTTGGAATTGTACTGCTCTTCTTATTTCAGGGTTGGCACTAACACTGAGTAAGAATAAGTACATCTTCTTTAATAGCAATGTCTAAAGCTAATGCGGTAGCAGAGTAATGACAACTTATTCTACAGTGGGTAACTGCTAAGTATCTGCTCGAACTAATCAAACAGGATCAGGTCTTTGTTGGAGACCTGAATCAGCCACAGCTTCCCATATTCACAGGAGACAGCCTAAACCCTGCTTTTTAGAACCACTGTGAGTATGAATGATTTTGTTTTTCAAACTGACACTAGATGAATGAAGTATTATCATTATCTAGATGTCTACATATGCCAGTGAACCAGAACTGGCATCACATGAATTGAAATACTATTGATTCATTTTGTAACTTATTATTGATTCATTTTGTAACTATTCTTTCCTCACATTTTTGCTATTCTCTCCTCAGATTTTCCTTTTTATCCAGGAAGTAAAATTTCCTGGGTTTGAAGGTCAGGCCTCAGATATAATTGTAGGTGTATTGATTTGAAAAGCTACTGCGTTCCAGTGAGGATCAGTAAGATGTCTCATTTAAAAACAGTCTTTAATTATATTTGCTATAATAATATTAACTGATAAACAATATTGATACTATGAAGAAGTAACACCAAACACTACTTGAGAACTCATACTAAAGAGCTATACTGATTGTGTATGGAGATGACTGAAAAAAATGAAGAGTAAACATCTACCGGTGGAATTGTGGAGCACATAGCATGTGCTAATATACAAAGATTCAAATCAAAACAATAAATCTTGAGTATTAGCTACACAAAGACAGACAATACTGGGTTATTGGTTTTATCACACAAGTACTTTCAATATTTGCACAAATAAACTATGCACAGCTTATCTGTGCAAAAGACATTTTGAAACCTGATGATCCCTGGTCAGCTGATGCATTACTAGACAACCTTCAGCAGTCTGTGGTTTTCTATGTACTGAGGATTAATTTAAAGGCAGAGAGTTATGTTTTCAGGAATCCTTGCTTATGGGAGCAAGATTTAATAGGTGGAAGAAGGAACAAATAGAATTATTAGCTCTAATTACAAAATGCCTCTCTATAAAAATAACACACACTTGTATTGGTGAAGTACTCTTTACTTGTACAGCACCAGGCATGTTCACAGTTTTGTGCAGCTGGAGAGTAGCAGCAAAAAATTTATTTTACAGAAGGTAGTTTGGTACTGATCTGGGAGCCTTTATGCTATTTTCTCTTCTAATTTGAATGCTTTGATTTTGTTTCAGTGAGTAAAGAACAATTTTGGTTCCTTCTGGCATCAACAATTGCAGGCTTGTTTCTTTTCCTCAGTTATCCTCTTAATATTTTTCTCCCTTACTCAGGTGATGAAACTTTGTCTGTGATTTTTCTTCTCCTTTATGAAACAATTATTTTTCTTTTTAGATTTTAAAAGTGACAGAACACGGCTTTAGTTGTCGCTATTTTAAAAATCTGTTTCTTCATACTCTGATATGAAATACAATGTAAGAACCTTCAGTAATGTTTCTCTCATGTCATGTATGAATTATCCACAAAAGATGGAACACTAGAAAGACAAGATTATTTACCTGGTGGTAATAAAGGAAAATATTTCCAGTAGAAGTTATTACTTTTAATGTAAACCCCACCACCACCACCACCCCCCCCCCCCGGAATTAGGAATTCTGAAGTAAATAGCTTAATAATACCTCTTCCAGTGCCAAATTCATGCCTGGTGTTATTCCACCAATTAATTTATAAACTTCTACATGACAACTATGACTAAAACGATTTCCTAAGTTAAAGAAGCAGTTTGGGTGTTTTTTGCATATCTTTCTGGTATATTTAGCAAGAGGCCTTTAAAATCTCCAAATCTGTTTACTTAATTTCTCCTTCATCTAGTATTTTGTCAATGTCTTCCTTTACATTGAGCTCATTGATTTTGATAAGTATCCTTTTTTCCTTTTACATGCACTGCTTTATATTCCATGTTGTCTTTTGCATACTAGTACCATCAATGCTCTTCTACATTCTCTTCATGCTTTAGACATGAGCGTGCCATACGAATCCTTCACTGTGTTTGCTTGCTTCTTCAAGAACTGTTATTGTGAAGTTAGTGAAAAAGGTCAGGGTGATTATTTAGTGGGAAAAATCGAATCTGCTGGAACTTTATTGCTTTCCTCTAAGAAATCTGACTTATTTATGACATAAGGCATTTTAGGGCACCTGAGAGAACTTACTTCTTTTTTTATGATACTTCTGCCTTTGTGTAAAATTGTGCTATAAATGATATTGACAGTGTCATACAGTACTACTGTATTGTTTTTAAGTTGCATTGTTTCAGCAATTTATAGTCAAACAAACCAAAGTTGTGACTGTCTGCCCTACTTGAAAAGTTGCAGGGACTTGTCTTAAATTTTTCAATATATGTTAGAGAAACTTTTAGCAGAGGAAAGTTTAACATAGCTCAAGGAAAGGTGCACTTCTTCTTCTGGCTTGAATTCATAGCTCCTAAAATAGATGTAATACAGACAGGTGTATAACTGTGTAGGGATAATCTTACAATTGCAATATTTTTCTTAATAGACTTAGTAGACAAGCCCATTGGCCATACTACCCCAAACAGTTTCCTGACAAGTGCAATAAACTAGACACACTTCTCAAAAATGAGAGATGAGAACATCTGAATTGTCCACTCCATAAGAGGTATTAGATAAAAAGTAGAGGCTGGTTCTCTGACCCCCAAAGAAATAATCAGGTAACAGCTACTCAGAGGTTACTGGAAAGGATAATTTGTAGTGCCTCTGGAGGCAGTAATGAGATAAAAGGGTCCTTTAAGGCTCTGTTGGTCAGAATTATCTTCAGATTCTCTCCTCAAGCAGGATTTCTTTTTTAACCTGTAATACTGAAATTGATGAAGATCCTTTTCTCTGCATTCCTCAAAGCTAGACAAGTCAGCTTTCTCCATTGACATTTGCACCTGTCAAACTTCCCCACAAGCCTTTCATTGCACGACCCCAGGTTTTTAACCCCCATAACAGATCCCTCCTGTTCAGAGGTTTCATGAGTTCTCTGGTGCTCTTGATGGTTACTGCTGTTCAATAGTACACACTTTGAGAACTTCCTTCAGTTACAGCTGATCATACTGCTGAATGTCCTGTACCTCTAGAACTGGAAAAAAAAAACCCTCTGCCAAGTTTTACAAAACTGGCAAAGGATTTCATACCCCAAAAGAACAGGTTACTCACAGCATAACTGAGTGACTCCTTTTAAGCACTCCTCAGGGTTGGCTGCTTAGAGAATTATTTTTCATATGCTGGTCTTCTGGTTAAATCCAAGTGACTCCACCATCAGTGTTTAAATCAAGATAAACAGATTTTTCAAAGGCAATGCATTTTTGCATAAGTGAGAATCAGACTTTTAAATGTTGGGTTTTTTAAAGCATCTAGGCTTCCTTCATTTTTTTAAGTGACTGAAAATATATTACACATTCCATGTTTACTGCTATTCAATATCTTCCAGATAAAACTAGTTATGTCTTCCCTATAAGCAGCTGGGGACTTTTCAGCTGCCAAGCCTACAGACAGAGCTTGTGATCCAAGCATTGTTTTACATATAAAAACTGATACTCACTTTTTTGCAAATCAGACAGCCTTTGGCTTTGCGAAGGTGTGGGCTCACTGGGACAACTGCAGCCTTTACAGTAGCAACCTTGGGTGCACACTGTGTACAGCGTGATGGGGAAGATACTACACTATTTAGCAATACATCACCACTGCAGCTATATCCAGTCCCATATCCTTCTGTTTTTAGTGATGCTGCACTGGATTATATATGGACCTTAATTGTCTGAAAATTTCCTTCTGGCTAATGTTATTACAAGTGGAATCTAAGAATAAACAAGCCTAACCACTACTCTTTTACCATTGCATTTTTAGGTTTGTTCTAACAAGTGCTAGAGAGAGCTGTGGCTTCAGGAACGGTTGAGAAACATGTACAAGATACTTCTACTAGATACAAAACCTATTTTGAAGAGGTTGTAAGAAAAAAAAACACAAAACAAAACAAAAATTGGTCAGGCAATTTTTAAGTAGCTATCAGTTGTGTGCAGAAAAGACAGTCTGCTGAGCTCTGTCTGCTATAGCCATTTCCAAGATAGTACAGCTGGATTTTGGATTCTGAAAATTACCACACACTGTAAAGTTATGAGAGAATGGGGATTCACAGCATCTCAAAGGAGAACCTCAGATCCTGACGGGATTACACCCTATGAGTTAGCTATGCTATGCTGGACGCGGCTTTTTATACGGGCTTCTAACCTGAACATTATGGCTTTTCTATAAAATTGCCAGTTTTGTAATTCTGTGGTTGTTCTTTTTAAAAAAAAAAAAATATGGAAGAGACTGAGTTATTTAATATTAAAAAGTAGTTTCTCTGCATGCTAAGCTTAATTGTCTCAGTACTCATTATTATAACTGGATTATCATTGGCTCAATGATAATTTTTGAAGGGGTAGCTGCATAAATGCTTGATCATCTTTTCAAGCCATTAAACACTCTGGGCATCAGCCTCTTAACAGTAATTCTGACATGTTTATCTCAGCTGGGTTTGTAATTCTTCTTTGTTCAGGGTTTGTGATCTGTATATACAGTAGATTTATTAAAAAAACAAAACAAAACAAAACAAAACAAACTCCCACAAAACAAAAAACAAAAAACCCCGAACAAAACATGGTATCGCCTTCCAAAGAAAGAAATAAAGGAAGAGAGGAAGAAAGACTTTTCCATCACAAGATAATCCTCAGTGACTAAAAAATAAAATATTCTCCTTAAAAAGCAATTATGCTTTTGTCCATTAAGTCTGGCCACCTGGAGTAAATATTTGTTTCAGATTTGGAGGCACCTTATCCCATTTATTTTTAAAGGTTAGGTAAGACTGTTTCTCTTGGTTACCCTTTGTATAATTAACCTCAGTTTACTTCCAAACTTGATTTTTTAAAAGAAAGTATCTAATGCAGTCCGCATCGTGAAAAACACTAGTAAATAAATAAGGGTACTTTTTTCATTGCGTCTTTAGGTGAACAAACAGAATGCGACATCAGATTTATAGCTTCCCACCAAACTCGGTGAATAAGTTTTAAAATTCCAAGTGACAATTACCTAGGGGTGCTTCTGGGCCGCAGAAACCTATTGGATTGCCCTCACCTCCTTTCGGTTTCATTTTTTTTTTTTTTAAGATGCCACACACTTGTTCCCTCCATAAGCAGCTAAACAATAGCCGAAGTTTGCTCCTTTACGCCTAAACCCACCGGGATCGATTCTTTCCCCCCTTCCCCCCGCTTCTTTCCCCCCCATCCCCGCCCCGAGCCCTTCCTGACCGCCCCTCCCGCCTCCACCACCGGGACGATGAGGCAGCAGCCTTTCCCCGAGGCAGCCGCAGGTATTTGCTGTAGAGCCTGGCTCTCTCCAGCCCGCCCCCGAGGAAAAAGTTCAGCTCTCCTTCCCGGCGGTGCCGCATCCCCCCGCTGCCCGGCCGCCCCGGGGCCCGGCCCGGCCCCGCCGCCCAGCGATGGCGGGCCCGGCGCTCCAGCGCTGCGCCGAGCCGAGCCGAGCAGCGCCGAGCCGAGCCGAGCCAGCAGTGGCATAATCTACTAATGGCTTCTTTTCATTTCAGCCCTCCCTGAGAGACTCAGTGGCAGATTGTAGACTCAATTACTCTCATGTCAGGTGATTATCCTAGGTCTTAATGTAATCTTCCATTCACACATACCATATTTCAATTACGGCAGCTATGAAACAAGCTGTGTATTCAAATCACCAATCACCTTATCACTGCTGAACAATGTCAACTGTAAAAAACGCCAGCTGAAGGCAATTACACATGTGTTGAGAACCGATTATGATTACTCTCTGTGGTATTTGTGATGAGCTGGGGAATGTTCTGAAAATTTAATTTAATGACAATATGCTTGCTGTACAATCCATAATACCTCCTGAATCCAGCATGGGGCTATTAAAACTGATAGGAGCATATTATCACCGAACTGAAAAGCTGGGTTGGGATGGTTGCTGGATGTCTCTACAGGGAATGATAGGTAATTTCTCCACATATTTCTAACGGCTGAGGCAGACAGCTTCCAGTTCCAGCTGCACTCTGAAGGTGGTCCCTTCCCCTCCCTCCTCCCTCCCAGAGCTGAGTTAAGGTGTTTTACTGTAGCCGCTGCGGAGGGACGGGGAGCCGAGGGAGGCTGCAGGGGTGAAGGGAGCGCCGGGCCGTTACCTCAGGGACTCCGGGGCACAGCCCCCGTTTCCCCTGCGGGACTTTCTTGACCTCGTTAAATCCTTTCCCTGGTATTTTTTTTTTTTCCTTCTTCTTCCTCTCGTTTTGATACCTTCTCCTCTGCGGGGACTTCATAGAGCCAAGCAGATCCAGCCGGAGGAGGAGGAGGAACAGCCCGTTTCCACAGGGACGGGGATGAAGGGTGGCGGCGGGGCTCCCTGAGGAGACCGGCCCCCCCCCCCCGCCCCGCCCGGCGGGGTCGCCTGTTGCCAGGCAACGACCCCGGCCGGCGCGGCCTACACCGACTTGCCCAGCCAGGGCCCGCTCTTGCCTCCGGGCAGCCAAGGGGAACACGCTTATCCCCCCCCCCCCCCCCCCAAAAAACCCCACAGGTACATATCGAAGGTGAAATTCTAACTGTTGTACAGCTCCCCTGACCTCCCCGGCGTGGCCCTTACTTCCAACAGGTAGCCAGCCCGGTGGGCTAGCGGCCCACAGGCAGGAGCACCCCGTCCGTCTCCTGTGTGGATGAGGGGCTGGGGCGGGGGGGCGGGGGGAGCGCAACGCTAATGCTATTTATTGATGGGAATTGGTGCGATTCTAGATGAGGCTTGCGATTCCTTTCAGAACGCCGACAATCTCCGCTGCCTGGGCAAAACACAAAGGTCTGCCGTTCTGTTAAGGCTACGGCCGGTAACGCTGTGCCGGGGACGACTTCTGCGAGCTCCGTGGCTTCGGCGTATTGTCTAGCCCTCTTTCGAGGGCTGCGCTACGAACTCGCGAGGCTTCAAACAAAACAAACCCATCTCCAGCGCTAAATCAAAAATCCCGTTCAACTTGAAGCATGTGATGCTATTCACCTACATATAAGAAAAAAATAGTTTTTCGTGAGTGTACGCGGAAGACATTTATCTGCAGTCACATTTTATACACAGGGCACTTATTTTTGTAAACAGGTTTATTTTTTCAACAGACCAGCCTATTGTGGTAATTTGCCCTTCATTGTGTACAGGAATTTTATTGTGGATTCATTACTCTGAAAGTGTTTTAAGTGGAATTCTGCGGCACACATGCTTTTTAAGCCTCAAAATCAAATAGTTCTCAGATGGTCCCAAACGTGTGTTATAGGACTGAGGGTACCTGATTTTACTATTTTTTTTTTTAAAGTTGCTGTTCCACACAGTGCCAAGTATCCTGTCTCAATTCACTTCTACCTAAGTAAGTCAGCTGTACAGTCACTAGGACAAAAACATCTGACCAGATGTGGCAGGGAGAAGATAACTGTAACCCACAACCTGTAGTACTGCTTTTCTTTTGGGTAAACTTACCTATGTGTCTGAATATCACAGGCATGTAAAATGCAAGGCCAGAAAATAAAGAAACACGGTTGATAAAAATGACATAATAGTAAAGCCAGTGCGATCAACTAGAAACATGCAAACGGTATACTTAAATAATTTGAACCTATTCTGAAAAACAGCTTCTACTGATAAAGAGGTTTTAACAGTATAATTTACTTTTTAAAAAGCCAATTCTAAAAAAGAAACAAGGTATGAATAGGACTGATGGAGAAAAGAGTAAATCACAGGAGAAAAATATGCTAACAAAATAAGCAAAGGTTTAGGAAACTTAACTCACACCAGCTTTTGGGTACATGAAAGGAAACTGTCTACTAGACACTACAGCAATTTTCTTGGCTTGCAGTATTTACATGATGTTCATGTAACACAATGTGGTGATTAGTATTATTATAGCAACAGTAGTAATAACAATGACAATATTAACAGCAATGATAGTAATAACAAAGAAAATGGCAAAACCAAAACAGAAACAAATGGAGCAAATGAATAAGGAGCCTTTAGTCTAAGATGCAAAACAGCTGTTTCTCTAAAGGAACGAAATGGTGCATCTTCATTTTGGATTAGTCTACAGCTAAGGAATCACTGACCTGTGAGCAGTCTGAATCTGAATTCCAGCTAGAAGCAGAGAGGCCAGGGCACCTCTGCTCTTTGCTACGGGCATACAGAATTCACAACATCGCATGCATCTGGCACTTGCGAGGAAAGCTTTCTTTTTACGTGTAGTAGAAAGGCAGCATGCAAGCTGATTTGCGACATTACTCTTCATATCTCAAAGTGAAGAGAAAGCCAAGAAATAAAGAAAAAACCCTCAAGTCTCCTGTTAATCATGGAAGTTGATATTGTTACTGGCATGTTTCTTGCATGAAGGGAATAATATTCTATAAATTAAGGGAGCTACAGCACAATGGAATAGCTCCAAACTTTTTTCCAATTACTGGATCACTGTCTGACTGACATTTCATATAGAGAACAGCATCCCAGCATCTATATTATGGTGAAATTCAAGATTTTTTCCTTAATCAGGTTGGGGTTTTTTTGTTTCTTTCTTAATTTTGTTGCACTTTTTCTGGGGTTTTTTTGCTACCTGATGAAATTCCATAAGGCAACATCTCCATCCACCTTACACATACTATGTGTACATATATTTACTAAAATTGCAAGTAGGCACACAGTAACGATAGAATCGCACTAAGAAAGAACTAAAAAATTACCATTCTGCCCAAAATCTGTCATTCAGGGCAAGTGAAATATCCCCTTAAGTTGAAGTAAGCATCAGCCGAGCAAAGATGCTGTGACAGATCATTCAGGTTAACATAATATTTTTTATTCAGTAGGTAAGCCTGTGTTATTTAGAAAGGTTTTTTTTAATTTTATTTTTTTTTTTAAATCTCTCTAAACACATTTTAAAAATACTTTGAGGGTTTACAAGTAAAACATTATTAGGTAAATACCCAACACAATGAAGGGCTTTATTGATTTTTCAGCAAAATTAAGCTACTGTACTTATTTTAAAGATCAGTTTTATCACCTGAGCTCAGGCATGCTGGACTTCAAACAAAGAAAGAAAGAGGACAATCCTTCATAACCTCCTCTATGACCCTAAACAGCCAGAAAATCAAAAGGCCAACCCATTTTGTTAGCTGAATTACATTTCTTCTTCCCCTCTTTGATCCTTCTTAATGTATAATTCTCTGCCAAAAAGTAAGCTATCTGATTACAAATTGTGCTACTTTTATTGCCCAAGGCAGTTGTTAATTTTTGCCATAGGTCAGACAGGATAGAGCCCTAAAGAACCAAGAGCTTCTTAATTGCATGGTGTACCACTAGCTGTTGCCACATCTCAGAGGAGTTATTGCACCTTGCAGATAATGCCCTTTTCCCCTGCAAGCCATGAAATAGGTTCTCCCTACATCGATGTATTAATTAGATTTCAAGACTGTTTCAAAAATTATAGCTGAAGCTGCAGTTCAAATATTTCAGAAGTTATTAGAAAGATTGTCTGTTGTGGGTTTGGTGGTTTGGTTTTTTGTTAATTGAAAAAGAGGAGGAACTAACCTTGAAGACTCTCTTTTCTTTTTTCTGTTTGTTTTTTTGTTGTTTTTTTTTGAAGGCTAAGGTGGGGGAAGAAGCCCAACCTGTAAACCTTGTCACATTAAAAGAATATATAAGTTTTGATAGAATTCCAGGTTAAGTTTGTCAATTCTGATGTTGTAAAAAGTGAATGAATTGGCACGACCTGTAGAAATCTCAGGAAACGCTTGAAATTTCTTCAGCTGGCTGTATATCAAGCATACAGTGAAAAAAGGAAATAGAAGGAAAGTAGAAAAGAAGGGCAAAAGGCGAAATGGTTTGTGTCCATTTAAGAAAAAATCAATAATAGCATAAAATTGATTTAGTGCTTGTCATAAAACATAAGTAAGTGCTGGAAAATAGAGAAAATTGAGTCTCAATTTAATCTGCACAAAAGCCACACTGTACTGATGAAGTGATCTGAGGAGAGAGCTACATAAAACCTAAAGACAGATACTTAATTGTCATATTAAAGACTCTCTTTTCTGCCTGCTGGAGTCGAGGGGTAGGACCCATTAATCATGTGGATAAGGGGCATTGAAATCAAATCTCAATTAAAATCTGTTCAATAATGTCTCTAATATGTTTTTCAAGCATTAATTTTTTCCCATCGATTCTACACCCCATAAATCAGATATGTTGCAGTGCATGTAATAGTTTATGGAGGAGAGGATTATGGTTTTATGAAGTTAATGCAGCAGAACCATTTAATTTACGCAGGCTAAAGTTTTATGTCTGTTGATCATTTCTGTTGTTTTCTGTGGGTAAAAATTCTTTGGGATATAAACCTAAACCATTTTTTTTTCCATTTTTTCTATCTCTCTGTGTGTGTGTCTGTGTACAAACATACTCACACAAAATATCAATGTGTACCTATGCCCTGGCTTACATGGACCTATTTCCAAAGATGGTTGCTGAAGAAGATACACCTTTTTTTTCTTTATTAAAGACTGTGGTTTTGGAGGCTGAAGGTAACAATCTCTGAGGAAAGAAAGACAACCATCTTTTGAACTATTACACTATGCAATGTCTGGTGAAAGGCAGACAATAGTATGGATATTGGCAACTCAACTTTTGGCTTTTCAGTGAATCAAAAATGCTTTCAAGCTGTGATCATAAGAAGTTTTATATGAGATGTAAAATTTGTTTGTGACCAGTTTAGAATGGAAAAGGTCTTAGTCTTTTTACACTTTTAGAAGTGGTAACCCTTACTAAAGTCTCATTTCAGCAACTATATTCTTCACCCACATTTCCTGACAGGTACAACAGGCTATATCCTTCTTCATTTCCTGTCCTAAAGTCTTGTGTGGGTGTTGGAGTATACCGTTTATAAGCTGACAAGTTCTACCTAAGAGTCAGCTGCATTTTGCTGGTTGGGTGAATATTGTTTCATGACCAAATCAACTCTTACTGAAACAAAAAGCAAAACTCATGTTTATTTCAGTGATGCAGTATTTAGGCTACAGTTCATAAACACTTTTTGAGACTGCTGGGCGTGCAAGCAGTCCAATATATTTTCATTGTAAAGAAATATGAGGGGCAACTTCTCTATCTTTTTAAATACTCTTGATGAGTAGCTTATTCCAGCTAACTGAGGCTGGCTGAAAGGTGCACAAGAGCCAAGACAGCTGAATTCCTGACATGTGGAGGTTGTTTTTGCTGAACGCATGCCCAGAACTAGTTAAGGCTAGGTTCATTGGTGAGGACTAACAGGTGTCACTAGGGACCATCCTTTGGCCTTACCAGGCCTTTGCTTGCCTCAGCAGGGACAGCGAGAGGGACAGTTACCTCACCAGCACAGTCCTAAATTCCTTTTCTCACACTAACAGTTGCTCTGTCTGAACAGCTAGGTTCAAAACTGCTGATCGGACAAACATCAGGCAAATGTTCGTAATTTTATAAGACATGGTTGTATTTAACGCATTTATAACTTCTTCAATTTTACCTTTTCCTTTTTAAATATGCCCTTAATTGCAAACACTGGGCTAATGATGACTGTCATGTATTTAATTCCACTCACCACAAGCCCAAATTCTGAACTGTCAAACAATCAGTGGCAAAAAATCCTGTGAGTTTCAGTGAGTTTTGGCTCAAGACTGTCAGTTCAGAATAGTTAAACTGTTTGATGAAGATTTGGCGCAAGGTGCAATTCACAGTAAGACAAAAGCAGCATTAAACTATGTGCCTCCAACATTCTGAGTCAGGACCTCTGGATCACTTAGAGAGGCACCACAATGACAACTATTAGCTATAAAGTTACCATATGGCCCCAAATAGTCAAGGAATTGAATTCTAATAACATTACTGTCTCCTGATGCCTCTTCCTGTCCTAAACCATTCCTGCACCAGGAGCTGTGATGAGACACAAAGCCATATAAAGCCTGTCTGCTGTCTTATACCCATTCAGGATCTCTCTCCACATATAATAGTTAATAACTCAAGCATCAATTCATAGTTAATAACCTGGGAGCCATAGTGCAGGCAGTCTTGGGGGTTATGGGCAATGCATTGTTTAAAAATTCAAACAGAATTTCCTTTTTTATAAAAATTTGTGTCTTCTCTGTTGGTAGTGTGGTTACACAAACAAAGCAAACACACTAATGCTGAAAGACGAAGTCAAAAATAATGAGACAGAAAATTAAATTGCAAATGTGCTACTCTATTCTTTCCTAATAATTCATGTCCCTTATACAAATATAGGAAAAAAGTCACTCCTAAATTACACAGTAGTTAGACACACTGGTTTACTGCAGAAGACTGTGCATGAGAAGACTTAAGCATTGCTATTGTTAATTTTTTTATTATTTTTACCAAATCACTATATTAAATAAGAAAAGGAGATGGGATACTAGTTTGCATTAAAGCTTAAAGTTTTGCCAGTTGTGTCAGAAAAGAGCATGAAAACTTGATGAAGGTTTCCCAGCAAAACAAATTAATCAGCACACAGTTCTACTAGGGAAAATTCCTTTGGTTGATAGTACCTGTCACCCCTTCAAGTTTTCATAACTTAATTCCTTTGGGTTAGCTTTACATGCAAACACTTTTTGGTGTAGACACAAGTATAATTTTAAAATATTTGCATTTTAGAGAGAATGTGCTTTGGGGTTTCCTGCTTATCATTTGTAATAACAGAAGACCAAAATTTTGAGTTCCAAATGTGCTTTGTATATCTAGTAAAGGATGTATTTTAACATGGTACAAAATTAGCCTGTGGAACTCATTGCTACAAAATGACAATGAATTGAAAAGGCCAAAAAGAAGACTGTAGATTTATCTCAATCATAAAAAGCTTCCACAGTTGCATCAGATAGGATAAAACATTTTTAAAGGGGATATAAACCCTCGTGCTTCAGGTCACAAACAACAGAGAAGATTTAGAAATACACCTGCAGCCTATGAGCAGATTATTCTGCTAAGGTGTGCCGTACCTTTTCTTGAAAAGTCTGATGCTGGCCGTGCTGAGGATACTATATCTCTTGTGCACCACAGTCCTGTGGCATATCTGTATGGATGCTTGAAACTTTTAGTTACCTTCACAGTTCAGGCAGGATCCCAAGTGTTTTGCCTGCCAAATCCACTAGAAGACGTCTCTTCCAAGCTGACACCCTGTATTATCAGCTTTCATTTGCTCCGTGCAGCTTACTGGGAAAGCTGCTTCTTGAGACTTTGGCTGCGCTGCTGAGCGTGATGAAAATGGTACCACTGGTCTGCAGGCCACAGTTCTCCTGGGTGCAGAGTGGCTCTTTGCCAGCCGCCTCAGTGCTGTTTTTAACACTAGCCATGTGTAGATGTAAAAAAATATTTTTCCTGTAATTCAAAGAACAGACCCCCCCCCACACTTGTTAATGTTCAAAGATGGACTAAACAAAGCTATATTATATCTTAATATATCATAGTATTATGTTATATCTTAATTCAATTCTAAGAGATTATGTTTCCTCCAGCTAAAAAGCTGTCAGGAGTCCTACACGGCTGGGAAGATTAGTATAGGCTGGATCACAACTCAGGGTCCAGGATGTTCTCAGTTACTCTCTGAAATTCCATTCAGATCCATAACTTTGCCCTGGTAATTTCCAGCAATTCTAGAACTCAATTCTTAATTAAGATGTCAAACTTCAGCACCTTTCCCAAAGGATTAGTGACTGTCCCCTGCTAATTTTAGAAATATTGATGTCCCTGGGGCATAGCTATGTGAAAGTGTCTCTTGCTAGACAGTAAAAAGAAATTCAGTAATGAATAGCGCACTACTTAGGTAAATGCATTGTTTATCCATTCTTTCAACTGGCAAGCAGGGACCAAACCTCAGTATCTAGCTCTTTAGACATTAAAAATACAGTCCCTGCAAGCACATAAATGGATTCCATACTAATATACCAAGGAGCACAATGGATGTAGACCATTTCTGATTGCTCACTGAAATTAAACTATAATCACACTGTTTGGGGAAGTGGACTTGGAACAAGTGATTCCTAATCTGGTTTTGAAGGACCCCATGACAATAGGATAGCTTTTTCTATTATCACAGTACACTGTTCCAGAGACCATATTACAAATTATTAAATAGAAACAATAGTTTCTATGTCAATGCACACAATATAACAAATAAGGATAGTTTCTCTGTTTTGTGTTTTACTATTTCTTCTTATACCTTAGTCCTTTTATCTTTCTTGCATCTGACATTTTCAAGAGGAAACAGAAGATTTGCTGAAAGATCGGCAGCATCTGGTGAGGAATGAGGAAGGGGTTTGTTTAAGGTGTAGGAGCCACTGGGATCAGGTATGTGGCTGGAAGAAGGTGGCTGAGGCAGGAATGGCGATGGACAATGATGAGGATAGAGCTACACTAAGCATACTCTAATCAAGCTAGAAATTGAGGGGAAAATAAGGAACTAAAGATTATGTCATACCAATCTTACTTCTCTGTTCCCAGCAGTGACCTCAAGACTTCTCAGCTGTGGTGGTTCATTTGGTTATTACCTCCTTCCCAGGCAGCACCGCATGTGTGGTAGGAGTGGCTCGACTTAGTCTAAGTCCTTCTGATAATTAGAGGTGAAAGCAGAATGGTCTGGAGGGCTTTTAGCAGCCACAAGCTTAAATTTTTTTCTACTCTCTCATCAGCCCAGCTCCTTCCCCCTTTCTCTAAACAGGGATTTCTTCAGCACTGTGCCTGGCTGTCTACCCAGCAATTCTCTGACAAATCTCAGGATGTACCCTTTGCTCCAATTTAAATCTCCAGCCCCCTTTAACTGAAAGTGAAAGATGAGAGAACTGCTGGTCACAGTAACTGAATCAGAAAGGCAGGATAGTGCTACAGGTGCTTTTCAACAACAGGTCACTATTCCTGTTTTACTAAGGTCTGAGAAGACTCAAAGACTTACCAAAGGTTACCTAACAATAACTTTGGCAATGCCAAGAATAGCATCCCTGTGCCCAAAACAGACATGTCAGTCACTGGCCACATCACTTCTTTTTCATGGCAAAAAGCAGCTTAACTAGCAAGTCGTAGCTCTGCTCTTACTACATCCTAGTTTTTAGCTGCCCTTGTAATTTGTGCTGCCTCTTTTCTTGATTCCCGACCAGGGAAATGTTTAAAGTAAGTAACACATAGAAAAAGGGAATAAGGAGGAAGGTCTTTCAAAAATGCATGTTATCTGTTGCTTTATTCCAAAGGCAAAATGTTTGCTTTTTGGAAACATCATTATAAACCACTGATGAGAGTAGGAGCCCTTTGACAGTGACAGAAAAAAGGTGTCTGTACTTCACCAGAGGTGCCAGTTTCTTTTTGATTCATGGTTTTGCTATTCAAAATAAAGATTATGATCTTTAAATTTGTTTGAATTAGAACAGTCCTAGAATTAGTAAGTAGAATGATACTTTCTGTCCCTGAAAGGACTTTCAGCTTTCCAGTTGTCACACTTTCTCTCTCTGAACTCAAGATCTTCCATTTCCTTCAATGATCTGTACACTTGGAATACTTAAATGTGTCAGAATTAAGCACCCTTTCTATCAGTGTGAGAGATATTCCCCACACACTCATACATGCAATACTGCTTGATGCTGTCAAAATGGAAAAGCCTTTTTCAGTACAGACACCCTAGATCATCCTGTGAACCCAGGCAGAAAGATTTGCTGGTTTGGGTTTCTGAAACCAGCACTGCTACATGCTGTGACAAAAAAAAAAAAAAAGAGAAAAGTGAGTATTGCTCCCCATACTGCTTCCCTTCAACAAAATCTCACTGGCATTCGCTGCAATAAAACCAATCACAATGGAATCATTTTATATGTGTGTGACTCTCAAATATAGTTCCCCAAGCCACTGTTCTAAATTAACAGCAGTTAAGCACCCATTGATAGAGACTTAAAATAAATCGTTACCCAGTGGACTCCCCCGTAGTCACCACACATTACTCAGAAGGTGCAGAGTTCCATGGGAGCTGTGGCAGAGTTTATGCCTTTAGTTGTGTTTAGGTTATGAAGAAATACCCATTTTGTACGTAATGATCTCCTTTACAACGGCTTCTCAATACCAGCAGATTGCAGTATCAAACATAGGCCTCCCTTTAACCTGACTCTTAAAAACTTTTGATGAATATATTGTTTAAGATTTTTCGCAGTAAGTCACAGAAGCCTTAATTAAATGCAAACTGATTCCTTCAAATCTTTCCTGTGACAATGCAGGCATGAATGGAACACATTTGAGAGCTCACACAGCTCTAGTTTTCATGCAAAAGACTCAAGTCCCATGAGTGAGCCAATTACAAATTATAGTGTAGGTGAACTCGTTCTTTTCCATTCACTGGAGCTGATTCTGTGTCATTAATGCTGATATCTTAGAAAGGAAGAAAAGGCTTTTCATATCTCATTAACATTACAGAGGAGAAATGAAATGAATTCTATGATAGATGAGAGCTATGTATATGGAACTGGCTCAGTTGCCTACATTTTAATAAGTCTTTACAGAAAGCCAGAGCCATATCCACCACCAAAAGGCTCGCTAATCCTCAGTGGTGTCTTGCACTGACCTCATTGGCACGGACTTGTTATTGGCTGAGGTTCCACCACTGTTAGGCTTAAATCAGCTAGTGTGAAATTTTAGCTGAGTGTTAACTGTGCCAAAATCCATCTTTAGAGCTCTCAACCTTTCACCACCCAAATGCTGAACAGTGGCACCGGAACAGCAGAATGTGGCTTGTGTTATGAATCTATGAAGGCAGAGGCTGAGATCTATATGAAAGGGCCATAATTTACAGGAAACATACTGTGGAGGAAACGTTAGTCTTTCATATCTATTTACAGTTGCACATGCAGTAAAAGAATCACCTAATCTTGGCTGGATGATGTTCAGAGACAGAAAAATCATATTTTTTCTTAAAAACCTACATATTGTCAAACTTGGAAGCTGGCCATATCTGTCCTTGATACATTTAGTGTAGAAAGCTATATAGTGGTATCTAAATCCAGCTGCCACAAATGCATTTATCTACTGCTACTGCTCTTTTGGCCTGAACTAACACAGGCACATGTGTAAATAAACTTACATATATGCCTCATGTGCCAGAGGCAGTAAAGCAAATACCATTCAACATTGATGATGTAGTGATACTCAGAGTTACTCTTTGCCACATCCGTTTCCTGTTGCTTGGGTTTTTTTTAAATTCAGTCTGGTTATTAATGCAGAGCCTTGTGAAATAGGAGTGACCCTGAGGCTGTTTTAGACTATATTCAAAGCCAAAGTCTGATGAGTTCTAGCAGCCTGCAATTGTGGTTCAGGGGACTTCAAAATATCTTTTTCTCCACCAGACATGTCCCCTACCTCAGTGTGTTGTGACATAGGAGGCAAAAGACCAGAAGAACTACTTATTATCAAGGACAGGAATAAAAAAAACTACATAGGTTTAAATTACAGATGTTTAACATTGGCATTTTCACTGCAGCATTCTTTGTCTCTTAAAAAAGCTCTAAGAAGAAATTTTATAACTTTGCCTCATTAAAAACCCGTTCATCATAGAGTGCCTCGGTAAAAAATAGATGTTTCGTGCATGATTCCATTAAGAGTTCATATTGTAAATACATCTTGCTTATAACACTTGTTAGGGTGTACTTGCTGAAGACCTAGTTACTTAACAATAGCCGAGTTCAGGATGTCTACAATAAAACCTTCATAATTAATTAAGTAATTAAAATTATGTGATTTAATTATTTTTCTTCTTCTTCTTTTTTTTTTTCCAAATGATTTTCTTTTCTTTCTGAAAACATTAAGAACCCTAAGGCCCAAAAAAACAGAATGCCACCATACAGTGGGACTGTTTCAGTCAGTAATGGGGTTGTTAGTTTTGTTTTGTAGGCATTATTGATAGTCTTTCTGAAAATACAACACTCTATTATGACTTCTGACTTGTACTACCAGAAAATTTCTGCCGCTCAAAGCAGTCACACAAACTGTTGATTTGGCAAAACTCAGAGGGGGATACTCTAGAGCAGGATAAGGGCAGAAATAAAATGTGTGACTTGGAAGAGAGAGGGCCAGAGCATCTTAAAAAGAAAATAAACCCCCCTACTATTAGAAGTGAAAATGAGTATTTATAATTCAGTGGGAAAACAAAGAGACAAGTTTGCAAGGATACACCAGCAGAATTCCTCCTACTTTGTGCCACAAGGACTATTTGATCTCACCCACGGATCTCCCAAGAATTAACAGATTCAGAAGATTATAATTTTTGTTAAGAGAAACATAAAATTCACCCTATTTGCTGGGGAAAAAAGAGCAAGGTAAAAGCGAGGATCATCTCACAGTGGATTACAGAATGATTTCTAGAATTGCCACACCTAGAAAAATTTGCTCTCTGATTCTGAGATCTTTAGTTGTTCGGGGCTGATTCAGAATGATGCTGAAGCATCTAAGCTCCTCTTGTATCTGGTCCCAAAGTGAGTGTTAGGCGCGTAAATACCTTTGTGGGCCTGACCTGTAGCCCACAGTCCTAAGCAAGAGTGATCACTGTAGCAGAAGCAACCACAAACTGATGGCGTGAGTAAAACTGCTCACCGTTTCTGTAAGTAAGAGTGGTGGCAAGGCTCTGAGGACACCAAACAGGCTTTAATGGCCCTGAGCATCCTCAGCTGGGACCTCCACCCATGCCTTCCACCCATAGGTCCAGGAGCTTCAGCGAAGCTTAGCCCCCACCGCTCCACCTCTGGTCCTTGGTAGCCCAGTCCTTGGCCATGGCCTCTGGATGGACCTTGGACCCACGTTATTGGCAGCCCCGTTTCTGCTCGTGTTTCTTGCCATTGTGCCTTGGTGACTGGGTGTCGTGGACAGCCCCAGGTGTGCTTTGTTGCCTTGCCCAGGCTGTTGAGAGAAGCTCCCACGGCCACCAGCCCTGCAGTGCTTGGGGACTGCTCTTCCTGCCTGTCCTGTGGCCACATGCCACCCTGGCTTGTCTTTCCCTGTGGAGCAGTCTCATTTTTGGTGCGCTTTGGCAAGAGGGGCCTTATGTATGTCAGATAACACACAAGTGATCCCATAAAGTGTATTTCTAAATTTTTTGCACGTGCTGCCAACTTTCTTTTACCCAGGATATTGTAGGGATGTGGATGAGAACTGAGAAATCCCATATGATGGAAAACGATATTGTAGAAAGTACAAGTTGGTGTGCAGAAACTGCATGAACTGAGTCAGCTTAAGTATACTGGTGCTTATTAGCTCCATCTTAATAATTGTCTTTGCAAAGCCACTGGAGCATCTTGGTACTCATGGTGTGAATAGCATTCAGCGTGGCTAATGTTTTGATAGCTTATAGTTTACCAAACATATATGCATAAATATTTACATCCATATCAATTATAAACATATGCAGCTTTTGAATGTACATATTTGCATAGAAATTTTCCCAGTATTATGTAAAATATGAGCAATGCATATTTTGCAGGTTCTTTGAAGATGAAGATACTTTATAAATTTGCACTGTTGTACTGTTACACTGCAGTAATATTTTTGTTGCTTTGCTATTGTTCTTCTGTTTCTCTGCAAAGTCATACTTTAGGGGAGAGCATCCAGTGACTTTGTGATGTGTCTCGGGTATTATTGTCTGTTATTGTTGAGCACTTGGGAAAAGGTGTCCTAATGTCCAAAGCTGAAGATGCTGGAGTACCATTATAAATACATACACATAACCATTGCTAACCATTAAGTACAGCAGCTCTCTAGGCTCTTTAGTTTCATCTATCCCCACTGAGTAGCTGATGTTTCAGAAAAGGCAGTGGCTCTATTTCTTTCCAACTTGTGTGGATGTCAGAGTTCAGCTGAATCTAGCAGAAACAGAGCTAAGAAATTCTGTATAAATCCTCACTGAGCTGTTTGTTCCAAGTAAAAGACATGCTTTTTTTGTTTTATGCTACAGGAATGCTTTATCAAGATAAACATATCTTACAAATCTGGAAAAAAATAAACATTCTCCACAAAGCAGTCTGTAAAACAGTTGTTTTCCAGAACTTCATCCTTTTATAATGGCTCTTTTTTGCAGGACTCAGCTCTGCTAAGCTCTCTGCTACAATATCTCAGCTTGTTCTATTTGACGGCTGTTCCCCTGTCATCACTCATTTTCAGTGGGCAAGGGGGAGCAATTGCTGGGCATCAAATCATCATCAAGTAAACCAGCCTTGACACTAGTTAAAAAGGGAGATGGATGGTCAGTTGGCTTCTACAGAAAATATTCTCCTAAGTATCCTAGCAAGGTCCCTTGATACCAGGCTAGTGCTTTTCTTTCTTTTCCTTTCTTTTTTTTTTTTTTTTTTTTTTTTTATGGGAGCACAGCAATCGCGCATATTTCTTCTGGGTCATCATTTGATGGCAGGTTTTCTCAGGGGAGGAGCACAGAGGTTAGGTGAGTAGGCTCCGCATTCAACAATTAAACAGCAGAAATACAAGCTGTGAAGGAAACAGCTTCCTTGTACTTGCTTCTCTTGCCTGCAATAGGCAATGAAAACCTCCCCACGCTTATGTAACTTTAGGAATGCCAAATACATTACAGTGTACAGGCCATCACTCATCTGTCTGTTACCGCCCCTTCCCATAACTGGCTTTAAACATATCCTTCAATTCAGAATAAAAAGTTCACAAATAGCCTCACAACTGAAATTAAGTACAGAGACCATTTCCAGTTAAATAATATTGAAGTTCTGGGCCACTGTGGTTCTTTAGGTGCTTCAGGAGCCCTGGGCTCTGCTCCTCAGAGTAGGCTGTGGGTAAGGAATCACCAAGCTATGGACTTGCTACAACTTCTCCGTGATTTTGGCACTTACATGGAAAGTAACTCTGTCTCAGCTGTCCCCTTCACTCATTCTAGACCCTTTTGGATGCTGCAGGTTTTGTTGAAGGCAAAGGTGACTTGTATGATTAAGGCCTAAATTACCAGTAAAAAGCCCAACTATATCGCTGACCTTGGAGGAATAAAACATTGTTTTGCTCAAAGTCTCTACATATTAAAAAAAAATGCTTTCAGGGAAGAAGCCGCCAAAACTTCTTACATCTTAGAAACATGTTCAAGATGCTTCAGAAACAACTAAAAGCCCTTTTACTGCTCAGATGACCAGTTATACTAATGACAGTTCGTACAATTGGACCATAAAGGAGTTGGTAGTGGTCCCTTAGAATGTTGCATAAAATTAGAGGGAAAATAACTCCACAATTTGCTCATTTGTAGAATGAATGAAGACATCATAAATAGCAGCAACTTTTATTAAATTTTCAAATTGATACAACTGTCAGAGAAATAGCAAGAGGCATGACTTACTTATATAGCTTTTGGGTAGTACGTTTGTATTGCACATTGTACCACACTAGGACCGCCTTTGGAGTCTTGCTGTATTTGTGCAGATATAGGAGATGTCATGTCTCTAACACAAACTGGGCGACAACACAAATGTTTTCCTAAAACATGAATCTTTTGTTAGAACTAAAATATACAGATGAACATTTTGGAGTGAAGGACTATAACTTTGAAGGCACTTCTGCTCCGTTCATTACCATTATGTCTGAAAGCCTGACAAAAAAAAAAAAAAAAAAAAAAAAAGAAAAAAAAAGGAACCCCAAACTTTGTCAGAATTTGGAATTGGAAAAAAAAGAACGAAAGCATTGTACATGCAGTGAATGTCTCTGAGTAGGATTTTTGGTGCTATCACAATATTATTACTACAATACAGGAAAAGCAATTTTGATAATAATTTTACAAGAGTGGTACAGAAGTTCCCAAAAGCATAACCCTTCTCAGATTTATTTGCCTACTGAGCTCTCATTAAAGTCAATGGGAATTTGGAGACTCTCTAATGGAGGAAAAGCCAGTGCAAAGCATAAATGTTCAGACAGTGCCTCGAGGTCCTTACTCCAGCAAAATTCTTATGTAAATCAGTGGAAATTTTGTCTCGGGGGGGGAATCAGAAATGAGCCTCATTTTGTTTGTAGAGACTGAAAGATTTTAAATGCTAAACCAGCAATAATTGTTAGTATGCTCTTACTGTAATCGTTTTAAAAAAACGTGTAGCGGTCAATCCTGCAGAATCCTGACATCTCTGGGAGTTTTTGTAAGCTAAAGCAAGCTCGTAGTGCTCAGAAAGGGGAAGAGAGCTCAGCACTCCCATGCCCTTGCCTCCCAAACACGGCATGGTCCCAGCTGAGGCAGAATGGGGAGCTGAGACCAGCCAGTGACAGCTTGATTGAGGAAGAGGAATAATGTAGTTGAGTGCCTTCTGATTTTAATTCACATGATGTTTTTTATTACCCTTAGGGATAAGAGATACTATTTTAAATTCCTTTTAGCACTATTTATTTAAAACATATTTTACTGGCGTATGACCTACATTTAAACAAGTCATATAATGTAGTGTCCCACGAGAGTCCTGGGGTTATGTATTCATGGAAAATAAAATTACAGAAGAATATTAATAATTAAGCAGCATTTAGGCCTGCAAATATTTCTTAGTATGTAAAAAGCAATTATTTTAATTCTTATTAAGGAATTAATGTATCATAGGTAAGTAACATATAAACAATTAGTTTATAATTAAGCCCTTATATTATTGACTAGAACTGTATCTCTGTTCATTGTTGTCTGGCGTGGGATTTTCCAAAGATGCCAACTTACAGTCTCTGTATTCACTGGAAATGTGAATGCCTACATAGTAAAAATAAAGATACTAGTCTTCAACAAACAAATGCTTTTCTGTTGATACTAGAGCCAGAGTTACAGGTAGAAATAGAGTGAGTTTCATATTTTCTTGATTCATGTGCATGATAATTGTGTGGTTATCTATACTACACTTTCACAGGTCTTGCTCTTTTCATTCAGTATAGAGGAAGTAACACAAACAAAGATTATTCTTAATGGATTTTTTTTTGTCGGTGTGTGGGAAGTAAAATACAAAACCAAACTCAGATATTCTGAGATTTTGTGAAGTCTGTACACTGATTCAGGGAACTTATATGAACTCTATCAAAAAGAGATGTATCATCACAGGGTAGAATTGGTCCTGGTTAAAATTAAAAATATTTGCCATTTTTAACATTCTAAGATTTATAACTGAACTCTATTATTACTGGAAAAAATTTTTTTTTCTGAATTCTGACAAGGCTGCAAGTCTTCAGAGGTATAAGCCATCAACTAGCATTACAAAGCACAGAGTAATGGACAACTGCGAGAGTAACGGACAATTATGTTAGTTCATCTCTTCTAGATATCTGCAGATTACCTGGTGGGGCATTTTAATGTCTTCTGTATCAAGGCCTAATTGTTTGAGCTACTTGAGGGTGTTTCAAACTCAGCAATTTATCTAAGCTTAAAAAAAATCTGTATAATTGCTCCTTTTTGGAGCAATGTCATGAATTTTCAGGCAACCTGGCTGGTTTGAAGGATGGCTGGTCTTTACTGCAGATTCCTGTCCACTGCTGCATTTCCACTTGCACTCCTCAAACACAGGCACACTCTCAGCGGTGCCAGTTTGTGCAGCCGTACGCTAAACCTGCCTTTTGAAATTGCCCGATTTTTTTCCAAAGCTTTCCAAAAAATGTTTTTTAACGGAATTGTTGTGTAGCTCTAAATTGGAGCATGGCCATGCAAAGGGATGAATCAGTACAGCTCAGGGGTGAATAGCCATGAATGGAGAGCAAAACCGAGCAACAGGAGGGCCAGCGACAGAGGGAATTAGCTCTTCAGCTGAAGGATTAGTGGAGTCAAATCATATCCTTGGTGGAAGCTGACTCATTGAAAAGACATCAAAACATCCTTCATTGCTGGGTCTGGACTGGTCACAAGCCCTTCGTTTTAGTTCTGCTTACCAGAAGACCCCTATGTGCCCATAGTAGCAAAGCCGGGGTAGTTCTTTATGGGAAGTGTCATGTTTTTGTTCTGCGTTAATACAGACCTAACACCAACAGACCCTATGCACTGGCTGATGGATGCTACAAGAAGAGACATATACATTACAGTAGTGTGATATTGGAATTCGTGTGGCCTCCAGATGTTTCAGTCAGACTCGGGACTCAATAGTACTTAATAATTGATACATATGAGAAAAGCAATAAAGTTCAGGAGATTTTTATATTTCTTTCTATTTTAATTACCATAAAAATAAATGCAAATTTGATGATTGTTAAAAATTATTCAACCTAATCAATGCTACTTAATTTAAATATTTTAAAATATCGACGCGAGAGAAATAAACTTTATTTGTCAGCTACTTATCACATAGTTTTAGAGACTGAAAAACCATGCAAACAAACAAAATCTGCTTTACTGAATTAATGAGAATAACGATGTAATGCTTCTAAAAATGTTATTTCCATTCAATTTTGTTCAGTAAGACTCCTGATATATCCTCTTTTCTGTACCAGTGTTTTTCATTTTATTTGTATCAAAACCGATTAAAAAGAGAAGCTGAAAGCAGGCAAGAGGAAGTATTTTCATAGAGCACTATTAAATTATTGACAAGAGGAGAAATGAATACCACCAGCAGAACACAGAGATTCTCTATAGTTTTATAGAAAAATGTCTGAAATGGGAAACAAAGGACATGAAGCACTAAATGATGACAAACTGACATCTTCCTTAAATACTGCGTTGTATGTACTTCTGGGATTTACGTTCTCTGGTTTGGCCTTTATCCCTCTTTCTGACAAGCAGCTTTAACAAGATTTTGTCCTATTGTCATCTAAAAATCTGTCTTAGTATTCTCTTTGGGCCTGATTCTCTTCTTACTTGCCTCAGTGTAAATCAGAGGTCAAGAAAACCAGTAGAGTTAAAAGGACTTGGAGACTGATCTATGAAGCAAGATCTTTTCTGTGAAGTTTAGTATTTTGGTGCATATATTCCAAATCGAGCATTTACAGGCACATATAGCAATTTCTACCGACTGAGTTAAATTATTTTGTCTCGATTGGTTTTTTACCCATTAAAACCCTTCAGACATCTAAGTGACTTCAGATTTACGCTGAAGTTTAATATCAAGAACTGCGTGCTTTTGGTGTGTTTTGTTTGCTGTATTTCTGTATTGCTACCGGGTAAAGACAGATTTCCTCGGGGAGTACTTCCAAGCATTTTTTAACACGGGACACCTATTACTGAATTGTTGCTATAACTTGTCAAATCCTTGTCTATAGGCACTGAAGACAGTGAGATTATATTTACATTATGGGACAGAGGAACACTTTGTCATCCCTGGGTCTATGCTCTGTCCATGTTCTGACCCTGTATTCTGATAAACCTCAACTGTGATTTTGTTTTCCATGAGAAGGAAGATGTGGAATGTGTAATCCAATGATATTTTACATTATAACGAGATTAAGTGCAATATTTTTCTTATCTCTGCTGTGATGGTCAAGCGGATTAGAGAGAAGTGAGGGTACCTCTATTCTGCAGACACAATAGGATTGTAATTTTAAGTGTCAAGGAGAGCAAGATGACAGAATTGATACTTTCCACTAATAGTAAATTGCTGTGGATGGTGGAGTTAGGAAGATTCATTTCCACATATAAAGGACTGGTCACCAAGGCCAGCTGGTCATGAAAGGGAGTAGCCATGCACCAGAATGCTTAAGCAGATTACTGACTCAGAGTTGCTTGGATATGCAGAGAGGAATTGCTGTAATGGCTATACCGTTCCTGGTACCTGCACTTATGCTTAAAAAATAGTTTATGTGGATCTGAGTTGCAGTCATAGTTGTACTGGAACAAAAGATGTACCCTGGCAGGCATAGCTCCTTTCCAGAGCTCATCCTGGGATGTCAGAGTTTTGTGTCTTCAATGTGAGTTTGAAGATTCAGGCTTGCCCTGAAGGATTATAACATTTGCTAAATTGTCATTTTCCTTCAACAGGAGCTGAAGAGTGTGTTTACATTAGCATGCAATTTTAAGCCAATGCAGCTGAGTTCACTGATAGGTTTGACTGACAGTTGGCAACCTGTGCTTAGTATTCAATTTTAAAACATCTTACATCCTTCATTTAATAAAAGCATTTGAATTTCAGATTGTATAAAATACCTCACTCAGGCTACAAGGTAATACATCTTGCCTAACATGTTTTCTATAGGAATGCCTTATTTGGCTATTAATTTTACAAATATTTCGTCAGATTCCTACTGGGATTCTGCTTTTATGCCTTTCCCTTCTTTAAAAAGAAGAAGAGAAAAATGAAAGAATTAAATAAAATTCATAAGGAAGCTTTAACTCTGACTGCCATTTTACACATCCTAGACAGCAAGAGTTTACATCCCAGTTTAGCAGGTTAAGCCACCCTGTCTCAGCCCAGGGAAATGAGTTGCCTAACCAAAGCAATGGGTTTAGACAAAACAGGAAAAGTTTGTCACTGGGAGTGAAAATTGAAATTTATATGAATCAACAGTCAATTTGAAAAACGTAGAGAACCCTAGCACGTACTGCTGCAGTAGTTCTGCTGAAGTCCATCCATGACAGCTCTGAGTGACTGCTGCCCTAGTTACTAAAGTAGATTACTAAAGCCCAGAGGTTTGTTGTCCAAGTACAGAAGAGTCCAATTATGGGGCAGGCTGACCTGTTGTCAAAACTCTACAATGTTCCCGAGTTTGAAGTAGTTCTTGTTCTTTTATTGGATGGGGAAACCTCATCACATCAAAGCTGCTGGATCGTTAGGGAGAAACTGTTCACTGCCTACTCACTAGGTTAGCTGTTAACTCCCCCTGCTAAAAGCAGCACTTGTTGCTTTTCATTCATATTTGTCAGGTTGGCTGTTCCTGGGGGTGAGCGCCCTGCTATTTGTTCCCACTAGCTGTTCTTGTCATTAGCTGCTTCTATTAGCTTTTCATATTGGCCGTTCTCAATAACAGTTCTCTGTTAGCTGTTCCCATTAACTTGTTCACCACTAATCACTTCCATTAGTTGTGCCTTCTGACCCACTCTATCAGCCGGGCTGCTGCCCTGCCCTGCAGAAGCATGAGCTGCTTACCAATGCTTTTAGAAGAGTTTCAAAGGTATACAGGGTCTTTGCAGCAAAAAAAGAGAACAGGTCTCTGAACTCCCTCTCTGTCTTTGTAAAAGAATTTTCAGCATGCTCTTTGATCACAATTTCTATGCAAATACAGTGGTTGGTTAGAGTAAACCTTGGTCTCTAGGTATGTCAGGCTTAGCTGTGTTGTCAACATTTCTCCCGTCATAACTATAAACTTCTTATTTTGTCCGACTTTAAAACTTACCTGTTCTTAATAGAAATGCTCCAAAATACTACAAAACATGCATTGACACATAGTGGTTGAGACTGTTATGTTACAGAGGGAGATTAAATTTGGTGGGTTGGGTCATCTTCTAATCGATACCCCTTGTTCTTTAATAATATAATACACATTGGTCTCCAAAGTCAAAGGGAAAATTTCACTTAAAAAACAAAATCAGGTTTCTACATTCATTCACGCACTGAATGGATGCAACCAAGATTTTACCATGAGACTTTTTCAGGATTCCAAAAGCTGCTTCATGAAGATTAAAAAATCCCCCCTCCCCGCCTCCTCCCGTATTACTAGTGTACACATATTCAAATGGCTTGCGTCTAGGATACCCAAAAGATCATCTAAAGCTCTAGAATGAGTATTTGTCTGTCAGCCTTGTTTCCAGAGAAAATGAGAGACTCTCTGCTTAAGGTAATTCTCTCTGTGTGGGAAGTGAAGCTTTCTTAGGGACCAGTTCAAGTAAAAAAAGAATTTACTTGGAGCTAAGGAACCATTTTAAACCTTGCCACGCTATAACTCATGTTCAGGGTATAATGCTTCAAACTTACCTTCTCTAATACAGAATTATCTGCTGTATGTATTAACACAATGGATCCCTGAAATTATGCCAACAGTTTCTATGGATGGAAACCAAAATAAAGCCTTATAATACTCAACTTCCAAACTCCCCAAATCTGATACTCCTAAATAGTCATTCTGGTACTTGGGAAGTCCTATTTACCCATGCACAAGGATGAATAAGTGTGTATAGTTTTAAAAACCACTGTCAACATTTCTATCACAAATTCTTCCTCTAGGGAGAGAAAAAAAGGAAAAATATAACATGTACGATAGGTGCTTATCACTTTAGCTAGCATACCGCTGGACATAATCAAGACAC